>NC_070597.1:5659601-5780043 GCF_027409825.1 Scomber japonicus | reverse complement strand
CTTTTCTCCCTCAGGGTCATCACAGAGCTGAACAATCAGCCACCGCAGCTTCATCTTTTAACCAGATGGGATGAAAGTGCAATATGAACTCTGTGCAACATGGACTGTGCAATATATAAAACATATCTATAAACTACTGAGACAGTGCATGGTGTCGCAGGATTAGACAGACCAATACGCTGTTACTATAATCATGTGTTTCTGATGCACTTAATTATGTGTGAGTGTGTGTGTGTGTGTGTGTGTGTGTGTGTGTGTGTGTGTGTGAGGCTGCACAAGCAAATCTCATAGTGCTGTTTTACTGCATAATGATAATAAAGTTGATTTTGATTCTGATGTCATCATTGTAAAGCCTGATAGCTACAGGTGCAAGTAAGAAAATTGAAAGAAAGATAGAAAAGTAATTCCAATTTTTCTACTCTGTTCTTATCCTCATTTTTACTTATTTACTTGTGTTTTATATGTGTATATATATTTTTTATGTGTTATTATTATTATTATTTTATTTATTTATTTCCTAATAAATAAAATGTTTAAATGTTGTTTTTTTTAAATGTGTTTCCAGCCCTTTGTAAAGCACTTTGAATTGTACAGCGTATGAATTGTGCTATACAAATAAAGTTGCCTTGCCTTGCTTCAGAGGTTTATTTCCATCCTGACCAGAGTACAACTCTCTCAAATCTCAAATTTAAATAATTGTGCAAAAAGTTGTCAGTTGTGCAAAATAATCTGAAAAAAACTGAGACACAATATTGTTGAAATTGTATCTAATTTTTTAAGACATCTCAGGCTGTTCATCTGTTTGGTAAATGGATGGTTTATTATAGTAAAGTTATAATATATATATTATAGGGCTGGGCCAAAAAAAAATAGATTTTTATATTAATCACGATTTTTTTTCTGGCAATTTTTAAAAATCGATTCTCATACAAGAATCGATTTTTATTAAAACATTTTTTTACTTTTTTACTTTTTTTTAATCTAAAGAGCAGCTAAATGTAGCAGTTCAGTTTATTATTATTTATTATTTTTTTTCTCTAAAGAGCAGCTAAATGTAGCAGTTTAGTTTATTGTAAGATGTTGGCAGATGAGGATGTTTTTTGTGAGGGTAGGTTCACAGTTTTAAAAATAAATCTCACAAACTGATGTGATGTGTGTATTGTGATTTTTAAAAATATGACTTATGATGTATTATCAAGTGTTTGGTTCAACCTGTTCTTGTTTAAGGAAAGAAAATCACAATAATTGAAATATAAAATCACAATACTTGGTAAAATCGAATCGCAATTTAAATTGAATCGGGACCCAAAAATCATTAGAGAATCGAATCGGCAAAAAAGCATATCAGCCCAGCCCTAACATATTATATGTAGATTATAATGTGATGGTTTTACTGGTGCAGCCCACTTGAGTTTTAAACTGGTCTGTGGTCTGTATACTCTCCTGGTTTAGTGACTCAATCGTACCTGGAGGCTCAGACAGATGGATCTGCATGACAGTGATGAGACTGGCATCCAGATAGTCTGTCTCCGGCTCTTTGGTGTAGAGAATCTCTACTGGGAACGTTCTTCCTGGGATGGTGAAGATGGGAGCTTCAAAGAAATACTGGGAGAACTTAACAGCGTCCAGCGTCGCCGAGGAAACGATCAGCTTCATGTCTTTACGTTTCAGTATCGTCTAAAGAAAGAGAGAGAGAGAGAGAGAAAGAGAGAGGGAGAGAGAGAGAGAGAGAGAGAGAGAGAGAGAGAGAGAGAGAGAGAGAGAGAGAGAGAGAGAGAGAGAGAGAGCGGGTATTAATAGAGGAGGTGATTACCTATTATAGTATTTCAGAAGGTAATATGATATACATTTTAGAGTTTAAAATACCTTCTTGAGCAGACCGAACAGCACATCAGTGTGGATTGTTCTCTCGTGGGCTTCGTCCAGCATGATGAGGGAATATTGACTCATATCAGAGTCTACCAGACACTCCCTCTGCAGCATACCATGGGTCATGTACTTGATTACCGTCTCTGTGCTGGTGCAGTCCTCAAAACGAATGGTGTAACCCACCTGAAATTAACAAGGAAGAAAATGAATTATAGCTCTTCAGAAAAGTTTGGAGGGCATGTTTTTTTTTAAAGTGTAACTTTCCTTTAATTTCATCTCCTTAGTCTATTCTTGGTTTTGCTTTGTTTTCTTTTATAATGCAATTATTTGATGATTTGTCTACTTTGCTGCCTGGTGAAACACTTTGTAGCTTGGATTTTGAAAAGTGCTCTATACATAACGTTTATAATTACTATTTAACAATGAAAAAGGGTCCAAAACCATCTCCAACTTAGTTAAACCACTGAAGATTACTCAGAAAAGAGTAAAAACAGAACAGCTTGGAGGGCGTGTTTTTTTATTTATTTATTTTTTTTTATGTAATTTTCCTTTAATTTTATCTCCTTTAAATACAGTTTATCTATTCTTGGGTTTTTCCTATATTGAAATTGCTTTGTTTTCTTTTATAACGCAATTATTTTATGATTTGTGCACTTTGTAGCTTGGATTTTGAAAAGTGCTCTATAAATAAAGTTTATTATAATTACTATTTAACAATGAAAGAGGGTCCAAACCCATTCCCAACTTACCACTTGGACACTGAAGATGTGTCCAGAAGCAATGGCATATGAGTAAAACTGCTTTAATATCAGTACTGCACTACAGCTTGAGCAGGTTAATCATCATTGGCAATGTCAAAGAGGAATTATTATTATGGCATCAATGCATATATAAGCATACAGTCTCACAGTGTAGTTGATTTTGAGCAGTTTTAAGTTGTAACCTTTCGACTTTGATTGAGATTTTATAAATTTTTTTGGGAGGTTCTAAACTTTAATGCTCACACCTAACAATCAAACATCAGAGAAAAGCACAGTCTATCAGGATGAATACCCCTCAGTCACCTCTTGGCCTAGACGGCAACCGTACTCCTCAGAGACTCTCTTAGCCACAGACATGGCGGCCACACGACGGGGCTGAGTACAACCGATCTTCCCCCTGGCGGTGTAACCGGCCTCTGCCAGGTACTGAGTGATCTGCGTCGTCTTACCAGAGCCAGTTTCCCCAACTACAATCATGATCTGATTATCGTGGATAGCCTGTAAAGAAAGAAAAAGAACGAACCTTTGAGGACATCTTTAAAAATAAAAAAAAATCATCTCTCCTTTCTCATTCAGTTCTCCTATAACTTCCCACTTTACGTCTAATAACACAAGTATCACTTCCACCCTGAAATTCATCTCATCTCGCCGCCGCTCGTACCTGAATGAGCTGTTCCTTCAGTTTAAAAATAGGCAGGCTCTCTCTCTGCTGCAGGATTGAGAGTTCTGTCTTCTGGCCATACGACACCTGGTTCCCTCCGAAGGCGTATCTCTTCCACTCGGGGAGATCAATAGGCATCGCGCCGATGCCTCTCATGTTGGCAGCGATCTGTCTTCCATCAACTGTAAAGGAGAGGAGCAGTGAGTTGGGGGGCAAGCTTAAAGTTCATCCGACATCCACCATCCACCCCGACCTCCTTCAAGCAGCTATTTTTTGATTAATTAAGATGAAATGCCATGATAATGAACTTCCCAACAAGGTTTTTTTTGGATTAAACCATGAGTCAGAGGTAGTGGACCAGCTGGGAGGAACTTGTAAAGCCTCCCATACTCCCTCGGGCCGCGGAAGACACAGTGCGTTGTGTCTCTGTGTGCCAGTGTAAACTCATGATGAAGCCAGATAACCATCTCCAGCCATAGCAGGGTTACAGTGTAATAGTGTAATAGGCCTGGCACCAGGGCAGATGTCAGAAATGTTATTTTCTAAAATGTTTTAATCTCTTCCAAGCAACTTTAATTGTTTTTAGTCTTTTTAATTAGCTTCCGTTTGAAAGTCTGTTTAAAGTTTTGTTCCACTGATGCTTGGAAAATTACTGAGATATCAAAAATGTGCAGCGTCATTCATGAAGTGTTGGATGTGTAGTTCAGGTACTTACAGTCAGGCATGGGGTCGATCCAGTGCTTGTTGAGACCAGTTGGGATTGAGTCCATCTCTGCTGCTCGAACCGCCTGCTTGATCTCTCGCCTCTCCTTTGCCAAAGCGCTCTGCATCATGGCGGCTTGGGAAAGGGAGCCGTCTGGGTTCTGATGGATAAAATTCAAACGTCAAACATCAGAGTCAGACTGCATTTTATCAGCATTTATAGCACAAACATACAGATCCCCTATGTCAGGGGGGTCAAACTCATTTTCATTCAAGGGCCATACACAGCCCAATTTGATCTCATGTGGGCCGGATCACTGAAAAGGAAGGAAGGATGGAAGGAAGGAAAATTAGGAGGAGAAGGAGGAGAAGGAAGAGAATACAGGAAGGAAGGAAGGAAGGGAAGATCGGAAGGAAGGAGTGAAAGATGGAAGGAAGGAAGGAATGAAGGGAAGAAGGACAGATGCATGGAAGGAAGGAAGGAAGGGAAGATCGGAAGGAAGGAGTGAAAGATGGATGGAAGGAAGGAAGGAAGATTGGAAGGAAGGAATGAAAGATGGAAGGAAGGAAGGAAGGCAGGGAGGGAAGAAGGACAGATGGATGGAAGGAAGGAAAAGAAGGAGGAGAAAGAGGAGAAGGAAGAGAATACAGGAAGGAAGGGAAGATCGGAAGGAAGGAGTGAAAGATGGACGGAAGGAAGGAATGAAGGGAAGAAGGACAGATGGATGGAAGGAAGGAAGGAAGGAAGGAAGGAATGAAAGATGGAAGGAAGAAAAGTAGGAGGGAAGGATGAAAGGAAGGAAAAGAGGAAGAAGGAAACTGGGCCGGATTGGACCTCTCGGCGGGCCGGTTGTGGCCCACGGGCCGCATGTTTGGTCACACCTGCCCTATGTGCTTCTACTTATTTATATTTACACAATGTGACTGATGCACTTTTCCACATCCCAACCCAGCCTAATGATCGTGGTGTAGAGCTGCAGAGCCAGGAGCTTCATGCCTCCAGGCTGATGCAGTATAGTGCTCCCTCTACAGGCAAGGAATGTAATGACAGCCTCTCAATGACTTTTACATATGCTGGTTCTTTCTTTCTCCTCCTTTTCTACACTGCTCTGAGCATCATTGTTTGTATCTTTCATTCATTTGAAGGGTGAGGAAGCTTTCCCATTTTAAAAGAACTAAAGCTGTGACATTCATTACATGCAGGTGTTGTAATCGTTCCAACTGCAGCAGCTTTTACTCGTTCAGTTCGATCTGCACTCATTTATGCACCGCAAAAATACTGTGGAGCACACGGTCTGTCTGATCTGGTTGACCTGTGAATAACTATATTAGTGTGTTTTTGTTTGTTTGTTTGTTTGTTTGTTTTGTTTTTATTGTCTTTATATTTGCTTTCCACTTGCTTTCTTCTTACTTTCCCTTTTGCTCTGTTACTTATGTGTTTTATACTCTGTTGGATTTTTACCTCATGTCTACCACTTAAAAGAAGTAGAAACAAACAAACAAATAAGTAAACTCTGGAGCACCAATATATTTACCTTTACTATTTTGACTGGGCTCAGGTTCATGGTAAACTTAGTCTGTCCTCTCAGGAACGGTGGCTCCTCTTCAACCAGATCAACCTCTATCTCCTCATCTGTTGACAGGAGAGTTAGAATAAAGACATTATTATGCAGCAATGTTATTTTCAATCAATCAATCAATCTTTATTATATAGCATCTTTCATACAGACAAGCATAGTTCAAAGTGCTTTACAGTTAGTTGATTGAAAAGCTGATAATAAGACTGAACAAGTGACAAAATAAACAATAAATAAATAAATAAAATAAACTTTAAAGAAAGGAATAAAAACAAAGAACAAATTAAATAGACGAGAAATTAAAAATTATAAAAATGTAAAAAAAACTTATTTAAATTTAGAGTAATTGATAAAAGATTTAAATAATAAAATAGTGTAAAATAAATTAGACAAAATAAAAGATTTAAAAATAATTAAACATCAAAAACAAACACAATAGAATAAAATAAAAAGACTATAAAGTATTAAATTATGAATGAAAAGCCAGGCTGAGTTTGAGTTTCCTTTTAAAAAATTTAAGATGAAAAAATAAAAAGAGAACAAAACAGGATTTTACCTTCATCGTCGTTTATGTTGGGAAGGATTCCCGTCTCCTCGTCAAATTCTGGGAATTCTTCTTTAGGAAGAACGTTGGCGGCAATCATCTGAAATGGAAAAAACAAGAAGGTTGATTTAAATAAAGTGGATTTATGGATTTATGGACATTTTACCCCTGAGGAACCCCTTAAGTGTCACTTTTAAATCAGTATGAATGTGTTTGATGAATAAAGACCTGTTTTATCTCCCATTTCTCCAGGTCAGTTATCTTAGCGAGCCTTTTACGCTCCGTTGTGTTTTCTTCTATTTCGAGGATGCTGGCTTCAACGGGGCGGTCGGGGTTCCTCATTGCTTCGTCTCCGACTCCCGTGTCCAGGTTCCTCCTCCGGTTGGGGTTCAGGTCCTCCCCTGTGTCCTGATCTACATCCTGGCGACACGAGCAGAGGTTTTAGTTAAACAATTACCGGCTCAGTGGGGATTTTACTGCTTCACAAAAAGTACTACAGTGACTTCAAATTCAGTCAGTATCATCTACAGATTCAAATTTCAATGTTTCACCATGAAAAACTCCAACATACATGATCCTATCAATCCTAAAGGTCTTGTGCTTGATAAGAGTCCCACCCTGAACAGATCCATGTATTAATACTGAACCAGAGTCATAGCATCACCTACTGGCAACAGGAAGTTACAAGTTTTACACTTTTACGCCCGGTGGATAGCAGGTTGAACAGATCCACCTCAAATTAACACAGAAGAGCATCAAGACTTTAGAGATTTTATATAATGAAGTTGGTGACTCTCTGAGGAAAGGTGTTGCTATGACAACGCTGCAAATTTCGATGTCTTATAAAAGGAATATCTTAAAGCATCCCTTGAGTTTCTCAAAAAATTAGTATGAAAAAACAACAAACCATCAATATTACAATTCAAATATTTTGGTAGCTGGGGGAACAAAAAGATTTTTAACCCTTGTGTCATCCTCCCGGGTCAAATTGACCCCATCTCTGTTCCTTCTTTCTTTCCTTCCTCCCTCTTTCTTTAATTTTTTCTTCATTCTTCCCCTCCTCCCCTCTTTCTTTGCTCCCTCCTCCTTCCATCCTTCCATCGTTCCCTCCCTCCTTACTCCTTTCTTTCCTTCCTTCCTTCCTTCCTTCCTTCCTTCCTCCCTCCCTCCCTCCCTCCTAACTCTTTTCCTTCTTCCTTCCCTCCTTCTTTCCTCCCTTCCTTCTCTCCTTACTTCCTTCCTCTTTTCCTCCTTCCTCCTGTCCTTCCTTCTGTCTTTCCTTCTATCTTTCCTTTTTCCTTTTTCCTCCACCCAGAGAAGTTATCTCACCTTCATGCTCAGGCTGGCCTTGGTTCCGGTGAATGAGAGCACCTTCACCTTCACTTTTTGGCCTTTGGTGACGACATCAGCTACGTTTGCTATGCGGCCTTCTTTACGTAACTCTGAGATGTGAACCAAACCCTCCCAGCGTTTCCTGCAGAGAAGAACACGATTATAAAACTACAGAAGGATCACATCCCAAATACTGAAAAAGACACAGATAACTTAAAAATCTCTCTTAGCTCACTACCCGTTAAAAATCACTCATGATCTTACTAACCTGAGGCCTTCCAGCTGCACAAAACAGCCAAACTGCATAATACTACTGATTTTGCCGATGTAGACGGTTCCCACAACAGGCTGGTCTGACAGCGGCCGATCCGCAAGTCTGTCATGGCAACGGTCTGAGTCTGTGTCCTCCTTGTTGTTTATGTTAATGTTGGTGGTGGTGCTGCTGCTGCTGCCGGCATCTACAGGTGGGCTCGGAGGTCGGTCGCTCCATCGAGACGGCCGTTTCCTCCTGCGCTTGGCGCTTGGTTCTCCTTCCCGTTCTCTGGATCGGGAGCGTGAACGATTTCGCTGATGTCCGCTCTCTCTGTTTGGGTCTCGACCTCTGTCACCTGACCTGAGAAGGATAAGAGATAAATCATAAACTACACACTAGTCTCATGTGTTATCAGTTATAGCTACTTCTTTTCTACATAGCAGGTTTCCACTTTTAAGATAAACATGATTTTAATTACCTGTAATCAGAGCTCGTCCCACACACGTTTGGCATGAGCATCTCCAGCTCCTTCATGGCTGCCGCGGCAACCTGCTCGTCATCTTTATCTATGTGGTGAGGTGGAATCTGATGGAGAGGCAATAATTATAAATGATTATTTACTCAATTAGTTGTTAATAGATATTCAGCTTATTGTCATGGAAGACTCAAGAAAACAGAAAATATTCAAATGTTATAAGCTGGAATCAGAGAAATCAGATGTTGTATACCAGCAAAAATAACTCAAAATCAATTATCGCTAATGAAAATAATAGAGTAAGAGAGTTGATAACAAATCGTCTTACCGTCCATGCAGGAGCATCTGGTTTACATAAAGCTGGATATTTCTCTTTCATCTTCTCCTTCTCACTCTTTGGTTTAACTTCCTGCTGGGATGCTGTTATAAAAACCACAGAGAAAAGAAGAGTTTTAATAGTTATATAAAGCTGTAAAATTACATACAGTTATTATTACATATAATATAAACAATCCTTTACCTTTACTGGTGGAAGGTGATGGTCGCATAGTTTGAATAAGTCTGAGTAAATTACCAATGAGAGTATCCTGGAATAAAAAACACAAGAAATATGAGGCAAGGCAGCTTTATTTATATGGTGCATTTCATACCCAAAAGCAGCTCAATGTGCTTTACATAAAAACTAACATTTAACAGTAAGAAATGGAAACAAAAAACATAAAAATATACAATTTGAAAAATTAAAAATAGAACCCTAATAAAAGTAAAAAATTGGAAGCATTAAACCATACAATTAAAACCAAAAAAAACACTAATAATAATAAATAATAAATAAAAACTAAGTACAGAAAAATAGAAACGATAGAAAGAAAAAATAAATTAAAAATTAGACTAGATTAGAATAGAGCATTAAATAGAAGTTTGCAGCATAAAATAATGATTTGCTTTAAAATCATTAAAAGGACAGACTAAAATGAGGAAAGATTAAAATGTAACGTGCTTTAAAATAAGAGCTCAATCATAAGTAAAGGAGAAGAGAAGTGTTTTTGTTCACAGTTGAGCTTAGAAACACAACAAAATGTAATATAAGCCGTAAAGAAACAGACTTACTGTGAAATCTGCTCCATTTTCTGTCAGAACAGCTTTAAACTGAGCAAATGTTGGATGTTTTTCTGCCAAGCTGATGATAAATTCAGCTGTAAGAAAATTAACTAGTTTAGCTTCACATGCTACTTCAGACACATTATTACACGTTTTAAGCGATATATCTTAAAATATATATTATACGTTACCTAAATCTTTCTCGCTTATTCCCAGATGATTTTCTAACTCCGTGCAAACCTTAGATACCAGAGATAAATACTCCAGACGCTGTATTTCGTCTAAAGCAGCCATTTCTGTTGTTTATTTTGATATGACCAGGAAGCACTTACTCTTCTTCTTCTACTACTTCTACTGCTGCTTCTTCTCTTTCTTCTTCTGCTGCTTTAATATGAGCGCCGTTTAAACGCGTCAGTGCTGCTGCTGCCCCCTACCGGTAGTAACGGTATTACATGTTTAAATGGACGTTACATTAAATGACATTTAAACCTACCTGGGAAGTACTCAGGATTGGGAAGTTTACTTTGGAAGTGTAATAGATTACAGATTATATATTAATTTAATTGTATTTTGTATTGATTTATGTATTTACTTATCTTTATTATTATTATTGTTATTATTATTTTTATTTTATTTCATTTTATTGTATTACTATTATTATTTTTATTTATTATATTTTATTATATTATTATTATTAGTAGTAGTATTATTATTGTTATTATTTATTTTATTTTATTATTATTATTTATTTTATTTTTATTTTTTCTTCTTCTAATTTATACTTGGTTATTGGTATGGTTTTGGGGTTTTTTTTCCTTTGGTGTTTAGATGTTTGTGAAGAAAAAGTTTATACCTTGTTTGTGTATTAATCTTAAAATCAATAAAAAAATAAGTGGAAAAAAAAGATTACAGATTACAAGTTACCCTATTTAAAATGTTATAAGTAATGTAACTATTTTAATTACTTAATCAATTTAAACCTGGGAACAGTGGCGATTTTAGACCCTTCCAGACATGTTTTAAGATATATAAATATATCCAACTTGGAATAATCATTTGTGTTGGATTTGGTTTTTCCACAAAGTACAATTACCTTAAAATGGAAAATCCTTAAAACACACTTTTTTACTTCAAAAGCATGACCGCCATTTATAAGATATCTCCATCTTTACTGTAAAATCTTCCACCTCTGTCTCTATAGTATTGGTGGATTTGGAGTGGACAGAGTAAAATCCAAATTAAAATGACATTTTGCACATTTTTAACTTGATTTGAGATATTTGCTTGTTTCAGGTAGATGTGTCTACTCTGAAATAGTTTTTTGCAAATACAAAATATAGCTGTTTTAACTGATGTGGCAGGTAATGGATGTTCAGTACATAGTTGTATTTATTGCTGTACTTTTTAATGTATTTTCTATCACTATTTTGTTATTTGGGTGATTAACACCACCTCCTCCCTCTCAGGTAAGCAGAGTATCTCCACCTTTCCATCCGTCTGTATTAATTTCACAACAAAATCCACCAGATGTAAGAAAATGTATCTTTTAATGAGGACAAATTTTTATACTTCCACTGATACATGAAGCAAAGAAACCGTCTCAGATACACAGATATTTGAGTCAAAGTATCGGGTATTGTACAAAATTTATCAAACATATATTCAGTTCCCTCTACCCACTGGCAAGTATTAACGAGTGAAACATAAAGACCCCAGTCTGACTTATGTTATCAATCTGGTCCTTATTCAGGGCATATCATTATGCTATTACAATTTACAGTCAAAATAAATAGTCTGCTGTTAAAATCAGTGTCTCAAAGACAAATATGGAGGCTTTTCCTTTTTGTTTATTTTTCAGTGCTATTCAAAATAAAAAGCTTTTAAATTTTCTTACATAATGACACTAAAATTCAATCCTGTCTGTGAGTATGTGCTACAGACATTTTGATTCTAATATCTAATAATTAGGAGCAAAATAAGTTGATAAAATTCTTGCAGACTTTAAGACAAATTCAGGAAACACAGACAAACTGATTTAGAAACTGTTGTACATTGTGTAACTTTTCGTTTTTTACAGGAGTGAATACACAGTTGACATGGTAACCAGCAGGGTCTGACCACATGACATCTGACTCCATCATCGCTATCAAAACATCTGTCAAAGTCAAACATCTCAGCGCCGTCTGAAAGCACGAGAGATTCTCCAGGCGTTGGGTTCCTCGTAGCGGTTGTAGAGTGGCTCCAGACGCTGTTGTTTCTTCTGCTTGCTGAGGCGAGTTGGGTCGGACACTTTGAAGAAGGTGGGCGAAAACTCCACCAGCCAGCGAGGGTCGATGGTGGTCACCTCTCGCATGTACTCCTTGGTAGTCAGCACCAACTCGTGGTACACAACCCTGCGGACGAGAAAGGAGAGGATGTTACAAGACTATTCTTTTTAAAAACAGGACAATCTCTTCTTTTAACCCTCCTGTTGTCCTCGAGTCAAGGAAGGAAAGGAGGAAGAAGGGAGGAAGGAAGGAAGGAAGGAAAGGAGGGAGGGAGGGAGGGAGGGAGGGAGGGAGGGAGGAAGAGTCAAAACAGACGGGATCAATTTGACCCAGGAGGACGACACAAAGGTTAAGTTGGGTTAAAGTGGGTTTGTGTCGTACCACTCAGGCTGACGGTTAAACAGAGCACTGGAGGGGTGGATGTAGACAACTTGCTGGTCTATGAGGGTCCGGTAGCCTTCCTGAGGATCCTTTTTGGCAGCGTTCCTGAAGAAACCACTGCAGATGGCTTTCTGGACACGAACTGTTGCTTTGCCACAAGACACCACATCCAGTTTATGTCTGAAGAGAAGAAAAGCATGTTGGGTGATCGGAAGAAACCAGAGAAGCTGTTAATGTAATGTCATATTGGCCTTAACGTGATGAGTCTGTCATACCTGTCCATGATACCCAACATCTGTTTGCGGATGTCCTGGGCTCTACGCAGAGAGCGAGCCTGGATGAAGTTCTCGTAACACCAGGGGTTGGAGAATTTGTTGTTCTTCCAGGAGTTGTAGACGGCCAGCAGAGTGAGGTGATCACCTTCAGGTTGGTGGAACTTTGCTTTCTTCTGGTCAGCCAACGCCTGCTTATCCTTTATCACAAAACCAAGAAAGAAGATTAAGTGTACTGTTTGATTTGATCTATACATGGAGAAATGCTGAGACTGAGACTGAATGAGATAAAACATTGGTAACTACAATTTAACTAGAGAAATAAAAAGCAAAGAAATCTGCTTATGGATGATATGGATGTAAATTATTCATTAAGACACAAGCTCTTCTCTGTCCTGGTCTCAATTCTTCTTCATAAAGACTAAAATTGAGGGCAAAATTTGGATAGGGAAATTTTTAAATAATCACCACCATAACTTTCTATATGTTTATATTTTACAGCAAACTTTAAGCTATTATTTTTTAGTGACTTTACTTTCTTATGTATTTATTTAATTTTTATTAATCCTTTATTATCTTATATTTTATTTGGGTATTCTGAATTTTTACATTGGTATCCTACCTCTGGTGTTCCCACATGGAAGATTCATGAGGATTATAATACAGTTTCCTCTGTTCCTGTTTTTATTAAGTCATTTTTTTTCCTGTTTTTGACTGTGTATGAAAAGTGCTACACAAATAAAGTAAGATTTATTTTATTAACAGAGAGTATAATCGATACTAATGTCAATAATCAGTTAATTACTTCCCATGGACTGTGAACAGAAATCAATGTTGCATCCCCAATAATAATAAAATGATGTAAAATGAAATGATTAGAAAGCTGTAAACAGTCATATTAAATATACAGTCTAATAGAGTCTCTACCTTTGGCCTGTAGAAGACGTTCTGCACAGACAGCATGGACACGATGGTGAGCATCTCTTCACTGCAGCCCAGATGGACGGACATGATCAACATCTTACACAACATGGGCTCCAGAGGGAACTCAGCCATCTGGAAGATAAAGAGACAAGATGAGATCAATATAAAAAGGAAGGAGGAATAAATAAAAAGATTTATCATCTTTATGGAGACCACATAGTCAAAGCATTCCTCACCCTTCTACCCAGCCGTGTGAGTAAACCCTCATCGTCCAGAGCTCCCAGAGTGTAGAGCTGCTCCATGGCTGTGATCAGAGTCTCCATCGGAGGAGCGTCCATGAAGTCAAAAGACAGGAGGTCATTGATGCCCATAGCCTGGTGGAGAGAAGCAAAAATATGAAGAGAAAAAAAGGACAAATGTTCCTTTCTGAGCCAAATACAGTGAGCAGGACGAGCTGTAATCTTAAAACTATGACATATACTGACTATGCAATTACTTAATGGGATTTTGTGTAGGGTGTGATTAAAGTGCCACCATGTTTGACTATTAAAGTGCCACCTAATGCCTATATATGGACTTATGATTTAATGCTACATGCAGGATCTTGCACATCATAGAGGTTACATTCTGCTCGATTCTTTTTATATCTAACCTACATTTCTACATTATCTCTCACTAAACAGCAGCTCATGTCCTGTGTAAGTTAAGAAGCGATGACTGCACGCTAGCTGTTTACCTTCAGAGACAACACAGTGCTGGCCAAGTTGGTTCTCTGGATCTCAGGCACGTTGGTCGTCAGCATCTCGTCTCTGTAAGCTCTCTCTGTGTAGAGTCTGTAACACTTCCCCGGGCCCGTCCTGCCGGCTCGACCGGCCCTCTGCTTGGCCTGAGCCTGAGGAGAAAGTGAGGAGTTTGTTGTTTTTAAAGGATTATAATGGTAAAAATATGTTAGATATAAGGAGACACTTGTAAAATGATTGATTTCTTAACCATCATGTTGTCCTCGAGCCAAGGAAGGAAGGGGGGAAGAAGGAAGGGAAAGGAGGGAAGAAGGAAGGGAAAGGAGGGAAGGAGGAAGGGAGGAGGGAGGGAGGAAAGAAGGAAGGAGGGAGGGAGGAAGAAAAGGAGGGAGGAAGGAAGGAGGGAAGGAAAGGAGGGAGGAAGAGGGAAGAAGGAAGGGAGGGAGGAAAGAAGGAAGGAGGGAGGGAAGGAGAAAGGAAAAGAGGAAGGGAAGAAGGTAGGGGGTAGGAATGAAAGAGAGAAGGGAGGAGGGAAGGAAGGAAGGAAGGAAGGAAGGAAGGGCGGAAAGAAGGAAGGAAGGTACAAGGAAGGGAGGGAGGAAAGAAGGAAGGAGGGAGGGTGAAAGGGAGGGTGAAAGGGAGGAAGGTAGGGAGGAGGAAAGAAAGAGAGAAGGAAGGAGGGATGGAAGGATGGAAAACAAACAATTCAGTTATATAATCAACTCCTTAAATAACTAATAAGTAAAGCTAAAACAGTCTGTTATATGAGCTCCATCACCTGTGAGATGGGGGTCACCACCAGCTGGTCAATGCCAGTCTTAGAGTTGTAAACTTTCTGCTTGACGAAGCCAGGGTCGACTACGTAGTAGATTCCATCGATGGTCAGAGACGTCTCTGCGATGTTTGTAGCAATGACCACCTAAAAAAAAGAGAAAGAATAGAAGTCAAGTCAAACAGTACAAACATTAAA
This sequence comes from Scomber japonicus, assembly GCF_027409825.1. NCBI lineage: Eukaryota > Metazoa > Chordata > Actinopteri > Scombriformes > Scombridae > Scomber > Scomber japonicus. Next base: position 5,765,214 of record NC_070597.1, on the reverse strand, counting down.
ATTATACTTTTTATGACATCACTGGGGTTTTATGAAACTCAGCCTGGAGCTCAACAGGTGAGGCCCGAATTGAGACAAACTGCTGTTATCATATTATTCATACCCTTATTATTTTCAATGTTGTTTGATATACTGTGCCTCTCTCTCTTTCCCTCTTTCCCAACAGGTCAAGGCAGATGACCAGTTCTGCTTGAGGTTTCTTCCTCTTAAAGGGGAGTTTTACCGTGCCTACTCAGGAGGGGAATATATTGGGTCTCTTTAAATTAAAGAATACAGTCTAGACCTGCTCTATGTGAAAAGTGCTTTGATAACCTTTGTTGTAATTTGGTGCTATATAAATAAAAGATTGATGAGTTTCTAGAACAATTCATACTAAATCATTTCCAGTAATGCAACCAAATAGACACCCTGAAACAACAGATACTACATATATACACCAATCTATACCCTGTACCTGCTTTTCAGAACTATTTAATGTCTCCACTGGAATAAAGAAGACACCACTCACCACAATAAACTTAACATCCTTTCTAGAGCCAACATACTTTTGGACTTGCATGCTTTAAAAAAGAAACCTTTGTGGTAAACCTTTGCCCCACACATTTATAATATGTTTATAGTTTAAAGTAGGCACCTTTCTGCTGCCTGGGGGTGCAGGATCAAAGATTCTGGTCTGCATCTCACTGGGCAGAGCAGAGTACACCGGCAGGATGATCAGTTCAGGAACATCTGGACCTAGAGACTTCATTCGCTCGTAGAGGATCTCACAGGCGGTGTCAATCTCTTCCTGTCCAGTCAAGAAGACCAGGATGTCACCTAGACGACGGAGAAGGGATAAAAAACATTATTATGGGCTAATTTACTGTATACTGATGAAGAGGCCACTTATAATACTGTGTTTTCAACATCTTACAACCATACCTGGAGGTTCGGTCAGATGGATCTGCATGACAGTGATGAGACTGGCATCCAGGTAATCCGTCTCAGGCTCTTTGGTGTAGAGAACCTCGACGGGATACGTTCTCCCGGGAATGGTGAAGATGGGAGCTTCGTAGAAATACTGGGAGAACTTGACGGCGTCCAGCGTAGCCGACGTTACGATCAGCTTCATGTCTGTGCGTTTCTGGACAGTCTGAGAGAAACAGAAACACACTCAGCTTCTTTTTCACCCTCAAATAACACAACTTTTCACGTCTGCTGTCATCTTGCTTACCTTCTTGAGGAGACCGAAGAGGACGTCAGTGTGGATCGTCCTCTCGTGAGCTTCGTCCAACATGATGATGGCGTACTGGCCCAGCTCGGAGTCGATGAGACACTCTCTCAACAGCATACCGTCTGTCATGTACTTGATTACAGTCTCAGGGCTGGTGCAGTCCTCAAAACGGATGGTGTAACCCACCTTAGAGAGAAGAGAAAAAAAAGATTAATCTCAGTATCCAATGTGTTTTGATTCAAAAATACAGAAACAGGAAGTAGATTTTAGGGTTAGTTCACTCACCTCTTGTCCCAAACAGCAACCGTACTCCTCAGAGACTCTCTTGGCCACGGACATGGCGGCCACACGACGGGGCTGAGTGCAGCCGATCTTTCCTCGGGTGGTGTAACCGGCCTCTGCCAGGTACTGGGTGATCTGCGTGGTCTTACCGGACCCGGTTTCTCCGATCACAATCAGGATCTGGTTGTCATGAACAGCCTGGGATAGATTTAACACAGAGGGAGCAAAAGTTAGAAATTGGAACTGAATATAAAAGACCTACCACAGATATAAAGGAGAATGTGTTGTTGAAGATATACAGGCAGCTTTTTGTGCATTTTTTATTCATAGCCAATTATAATTATCAAATTACCAGTGGTGTTTACTGTTTATTTTATTTATTTATTTTATTATTAAAGTGTGAAATGTCCTGCCTACATTGCATATCTTCATCACAAGTGCTTGATAACTACATTTGAGATATCATTGCAAAAAGAATGCAAATGTGTGTGTTTATGTATAATTTATGTACAAATAACAGTATTGGCCAATATATCAATATACTTTCATTCCCTAATATCAGCATCAACCACTAAAATCCAGTATCAATTGAACCTTAGTCATGAGGGTTTACAATTTAAAAAAAAAAAGAGTCTGAAATCTGGTCATTTATGTTTGGTGGCTGTTTCCAGTGCATCTCAAAAAACTAAATGACCTTAAGGATCAACATCTGCTTGTAAAAAGAAAATCACATCTTGAATGAAACCTAATCAAAATCAAATATCACGATCAGGATCTGGTTGTCAAGAACAGCCTGTGATAGATTTAACACAGAGGGAGCAAAAGTTAGAAATTAACACTGAAATGGCAGCTGCTTGCTTTAAATGCTTACATTCAAGTTTAATATATGCATGTTCTGTATTTTATATAATTAAGTTTGTTAAACTGTAATATAAATGTCCTGCCTCCATTGCATATCTTCCTCATAAGTGCTTGATAACTACATTTGAGGGATCATTGTAAATGTATGTATATTTTATGTATTGACCAATATATAGATATATTTTTGTTCCCTCATATCAGCATCAGCCCCTACAATCCCGTATTGGTCAGACCCTATTTATCTCAAATTTAAGCAAAAAGGCTGAAATCTGGTCATTTATGTTTGTTGGCTGTTTCCAGTGCATCTCAAAGAATAAATTAACTTAAGGATCAACATCTGCTTGTAAAAAGAAAATTATACTTTGAATGAAACCTAATCAAAAATGAATTAATGAGTATTTCTTTTAATGAGTACTGAACCTGAATGAGCTGCTCCTTCAGCTTGTAGATGGGCAGACTCTCCCTCTGCTCCAGAATAGAGAGCTGGGTCTTCTTTCCGTAAGAGGCCTTATTGCCCCCAAAAGCGTGCTTCTTCCACTCGGGAATGTCATTGGGCATCATGCCGATGCCTCTCATGTTGGCTGCAATCTGGCGACCATCAGCTGTAAAAAGAAGAAGCGGTCGATAAGAAAGAAAAGATTCCAATCGAATAAAATGCCCCTCTGCGAATAGCTACATTACAGCCAGCTCTGCAGATAATGCTGCCCACCCTTGAAAAGCTGTTTAAGACCACCTGGGGCCACGGAGGGCACCCACACACATACTGAACCACAGCATGACTATTCTATCCGGCCAGATAGGGGTCTGCAGGAAGCCAGATAACCATCTCCAGCACTGGTGAGCCTGAGGGGTGCAGACTGCTGGCATGGAGGAAGTCTAATATGTCTGATTCAGAGTGGGCTGTGGTTTCAATAAAGCTGGACTACGATCCTAAATGGATTCTTATAGATTTAAAAAGTGCCAAAAGCAAACATACCAAGTCTAAATAGATTAAATCAAATCTAAAGACAGCGGTTAAGATAATCAATATGCTAAATTTCATGTTGGCAGATGTTTTTTTTTGTTTATGGCTCCACACTGATGTGATGAATCATGCTTAAGCATCCACATCTGTTCATTAAAAATGACTTAATATGCACATCTAATGGCTTTCTAACCGTCTGGCAGCGGGTCGACCCAGTGTTTGTTGAGCCCCATGGGGATGGAGTCCATTTCTGCCTCGCGTGCCGCCTGCTTCAGCTCTCGCCGCTCCTTGGCCAGAGCGCTCTGCATCATGGCCGCCTGGGACAAAGAGCCATCTGGATTCTACAGACGGAGAGAAGGAAGATATATTACATTACCTAAAATTTGTTCCACTAACTTTCCAATAGCCGTTTTCCTAAATTAGACAGTAGACAGTGACTTATTAGATATAATTTGATACAGAATTGTACGAGACTTAATTAAACTACAGATTTGAGTAGTTGGGATAAACTTTACCTTGACAATCTTTACAGGGCTCATGTCCATGCTTTGTTTGGTGTGTCCTCTCAGGAAAGGCGGCTCCTCTTCAACAAGCTCAATTTCCAAGTCTTCATCTAAAATGAGGACAAACACAACCGATTTGTAAGCAGTGAACTCTCAGTATTATTTAATATGAATGTTAAATGTCTCCACTAAAAAAAACCCAAAAGGAAATGCAGAATTATGAAATGATGTTGGTGTGTAGAGCTCTTTAGATCAGAGGTGTCAAACTCATTTTCATTCAAGGGCCACATACAGCCCAATTTGATCTCATGTGGGCCGGATCATTAAAAAGATGGAAGGAAGGAGGGAAGAAAAAAAGGACGGAAGGAACGAAAAGGAGACAGGAAAGAAAGATGGAAGGAAGGAGGGAGGGAGGGAAGAAAGATATGATGGACGGACAGAATGATGGATGGAAGAAATGGAGGAAGGACAGAAGAAAGGAAGTAAGGAAAGATGGAAGGAAGGATAAAAGGAACGAAAGGAAGACAGGAAGGAAAGAAAGGGAGGAAGGAAATATGGAAGGAAGGAAGGAAGGAAGGAGGGATGGAAGGAGGGATGAAAGGAAGGAAGGAAGGAGGGATGGAAGGAAGGAAGGAAGGAAGGAAAGTGGGCCGGAATGGACCCCATGGCAGGCCGGTTCTGGCCCACGGGCCGCATGTTTGACATCCCTAGCTCTGTGACTCTTACCCTCTTCATCATCAACTTTAGGAAGGATTCCCGTCTCATCGTCGAAATCAGGGAACTCCTCTTTGGACAAAACGTTGGCAGCAATCATCTAAAGGAGGGAGAGACACACATCGATGAAATTCTCCTCAAGCATTCAAACGGAGCTTCTGTCACTTTGAACATGTGCAAGAATCCATAAAATCCCACCTGTTTGATCTCCCATTTCTCCGGATCAGAAATTTTGGTGAGCCTCTTGCGCTCCAGAGTGTCGTCCTGCTCCATCTCGGGGGCTTGGCCCAGGTTCAGGTTGCTCGGCCGGTCGGGGTTTCTCATGGTTATCTCCTCCCCTCCATCCGGGCCTACGTTCCTCCTCCGGTTGGGGTTTAGATCTTCTCCTGTCTCCTGGTCCACGTCCTGACAAAGAAGGTATGCTTTCAGTTAAGAGGACAACAGTCTAACCTCAAATAGGGCTGGGCAATTAATCGAAACCGACATTTAGAAACTCTAATCGACTTAATCTTGCTCATGTCAATTAATCGTGGTGTTCACTGTTGCCATGACAGCAAAGGTTGCATATCTTTAAGGGATTTGAAAACTTGTCTCCAGTGATCATTTTAACCCAAACCATGATCTTTACATAGTTCTAATCAAGTCAACTAGACATTAACCACAGCTTCCTTCCACTTTTCCTTTCTTCCTTCCTCCCTCCTTCTCTCTTTACTCCCTTCCTTCTGTCCTCCCTCCCTCCTTTCCTCTGTCCTTCTTTCCTTCCTCCCTCCCATCCTTCCCTTCCTTCCTCTTTTCCTTTCTCCCTCCCTCCTACCTTCCTTCTTCCTACCTCCCTCCTTCCTTGTTCCTCCCTCCCTTCTTTCCTTCCTTCCTCCTTCTCTTTCGTTCCTGCCTCTCTCTTTCCTCCTTCTTTCCTTCCCTTCCTCTGTCCTTCTTTCCTTCCTCCCTCCTTCTTCTTTTCCTTTCTCCCTCCCTCCTACCTTCCTTCTTCCTCCCTCCGTCTTTCCTTCCTTCACTTTAACCCAAACCATGATCTTTACATAGCTCTAATCAAGTAAACTACACATTAACCACAGCATCACACCTTAAATCATCTGTATTTTCACTCCCTAAAGATTCTCATGTGTGAGGGCAGCAGTGGAGAATACTAAACTAAAGAAACTGTGAAAATACATCATTGTTCACAGCCCAGCTCTACCCATAAAGAGGCAGTCCCATGATGATATAATGTGTAGTATTTCCTAATATTCTCTTAATTGCTGATTTAGTTGATAATGACCTACAGGCTAAAAAATGACTTGCTCTGATACTGAGGTAATTTTAGATTAAACTGAACATTTTTTCTTTAACTTACTAAATAAAGCACCACTTCTGCTATCAAGATCTACATTTTCCACACAGGGTCACACAAAGACATTTTGAATATTTCCCCATAAATTTTGTATGGTACACAAACACATTTCAACTTCAATTCAGACTCTTCACACTTTATTCAGTTAGTCATTCTTTGTTTTCTTACCTTCATGCTGAGGCTGGTCTTGGAGCCGGTGAATGAAAGCACCTTCACCTTGACTCTTTGGCCCTTGCTGACCACATCGGCCACGTTGGCCACACGGCCCTCTCTACGCAGCTCTGAAATATGAACCAAACCTTCCCATCGTTTCCTACAAATAAAGAACAACATGGTTACTTCCTGTGAACTTATGCATGCAACTTATAGAATTTATATTTCCTCAGCAAAAAGGAAAATCATCATCATCATTATACTGACCTCAGTCCCTCCAGCTGAACGAAGCATCCAAACTGCATGATGCTGGTCACTTTGCCATTGTAGATGTCACCGACAGACGGCTCTTCTGGTGGAGGGCGGTCCACGTGTTTGTCCTTCCAGCGGTCAGAGTCTCTGTCTTTGTCTTTGTCTTGGTCCTTTCTGGGGCTCGGTGAGCGGTCGGTCCAACGGGAGGATCTGTCCCTTCTTTTGCCGTGGTCTCTGTCTCTGTCCCTATCTCTGTCTCTCTCTCTGTGCCGATCGCGGTCTCTGGAGCGAGACCTGGATCTAGAGCGAGAGCGATGACGCCTCTTCCTGTCTCTGTCCCTGTCGCGATCTCTGTCTCTATCTCTGTCCCGATCTCGGTCTCGGTCTCTGTCTCTGTCTCTATCTCTATCCCTGTCCCTGTGTCTGTCCTTTTCTCTGCTTCTGCTGCGACTCCGGCTGTGACGTCTCTTTTCTGACCTGGAAGACGAGAAGAAAAAGTGTACAAAGTTTCAACATTAAAAATAATTAAATTCACACAATAAAGGTCAAAACAGGACAAACATAAGTGTGTAATTGATGGTTGTGGTATTTTTGCACATCTAACATATTGAACATCATGTTTCTTTTCAGATAGGAATATAAAAACATATCTCCTCAGTTATCTCACCTGCTCTTACTGGGTTTCGTTTCTGTCCCGCTGACACTGGGCATGAACATCTCCAGCTCTTTCATGGCATCAGCTGCTACTTTCACGTCATCTTCGTCGAGGAGTTTCTGAGGAAGTAAAAAACAGACACATTAGGAACACGGTACCAGTCAACTTATTGCTGGATCACATCCTTTATATAAATCTTTTTAGAAGTCAGATTCACGAAGGCTGATTCTGTTAAGTAGTGGACTTACAGACTGACTGAGGTTTCTTTTTCTTAAATTAAAAAAAACCTCTTCATCTCTCTTCCATTTTCAGGTTTTTATGTAATTAAGAAAGTGAGAGCGATGCCTAGAGATGAATAACATAGCAGTGTAGCAGTGAACTAAGACATGGGTAGTAGATACTAGTGTTCATGATCAGTGAGTGTGTTAGTATGAACCATGGAACTCTTTCATTCCCTTTGTGTGCATTTCCCTGCTTGTCATAATGTGTTGACAGTTAAGTAATAAATTAGAGAGTCTATCCTAACTTCTAAACTTATCCTATAATAACAAATATATTGTGTAGGAGGGTCAAAGTTGCAACATGCAAATTCACAACATCTTAAATGTGGATATAGTGAATCACAAGTATGCTGCAAACACGGTGTCTCTCTTTAGGTTTAACAAGATAAACCTGGTGGTACTACAAGAGGAGGAGACACATATGATTAATGTGTGAAAGCCAAAAACACACAGTATCATACCTTTGGTGCCGGATCGTTTGCTCGACACAGCGCAGGAAACAACTCCTTCAACTTGTCTTTTTCTGACTTCGGCTTGACCAAATCTTCACACACTGTTGTGGAAATAAAAAGGACAGTTCAGGTAATTAATTCATATTATTACCAAAAGGAGAAACAATGAGAAAACAAAGCAGGTAGCATTGTCTAAAGAATGGACAGATATGTAGCACTTCATACATGAACAGAAAATATAACAGTAAATATTACACACAGTATTTTTAGTGAAATGGTCACACGTAAGCAATTCCTAAGCCCAATGATTTTCATCATCATAATGTAAATAAATAAATATGTACACGATTAGCAGAGGAGCTACGTTATATACTGAGTATTAGATGAACTTTTCTATAGCAGTAAACATAGTATGTAGATTGAATTGTTCTTTTAACAAGTCAAGACTACTATTAGGATCAGTAGCTGACATTTCAGTATAATTGTGATTAAATTCCCCCGGTAGATAACCAGCAAGATTACACTCTGCCTTAATATTTATTTACAGAGATGTTTATGACACACATCATCATGTATTGTGTACAATAATGTTGGCTGCTCCTCTCTCCAAGAGAGGCACGATAGTCATCTTTCTAATCTTTTTAATTATAAAGGCCTTATAGGAAACTTACAGAATGACCCTATCACTCAGATTAACTTTACCAAACCTGCTGTACTTATTCACTTTTACTTAATGTTCAATGAGTTCAGTCTGAACTTGGAAAAACTGCCTTTAGCTTTAACACACCTGACTGGTGGAACAAAATGCAGCACCTCCTTAAATTAAACACACTTGTACCATTTAGATATTTTAAAAATGTGATCTTAAACATCCCATCATCTCCTTGTAATTGCTTTCAGTGATTATATTTTATTAAAGTGTATTTTTTGCTATTGTTTTCCTTTCCTGTGTGTCTTCAATGATCTCTGAGGTATAAATAAAGTAGTTTACTACTACTACTGACTTACCTTTACTTGTAGAAGCCTTGGATGGGGGTCGCATAGTCTGAATGAGCCTGAGCAAATTCCCGATGAGAGAATCCTAAAAAATGATCAAAACAAAAACAGATTAACTTGCTACTACTTTAACCACTTTATGATTAATAATGTGAGTTTTTGAAGGCGTTGAACTTACTGTGAATTCGGCTCCATTTTGCAGTAAAAGAGCTTTAAATCCATCAAAGGACGGCTGTTTCTCAGCGAGACTGATGACAAATTCAGCTGTGAAGGAAAATAAATAGTTAAACTTAACAGAGGAGTTGATGTAAACTAGCACACGTTGCTTAGAAAAGACACAAACAACGACAAGAATAAACCATTACTGAATATAGCTAACTTACACTTTAGCTGGACATAATATTCAAACTTCTCAATATGTTAAAAGACTTGTTTTATCAGAATATTACACAGTTAAACGCATTTATAGTCAACACTTTGCTTTTAGCCAACATTAGCTAAGTTAGCATTAGCATAGTTAGCTCCCAGTTTTTTCTTTGGTTACGATGGCGACACAAAAATACACAAACCTAGATCTTTGTCACTTATTCCCAGATGGTTGTCAAGCTCCGTGCAAACCTTGGACACCAAAGACAAGTATTCAAGCTGTGATAGCTCGTCCACGCCGCCTTCTGCCATCCTTCACGAGTTGTTTGTAGTGTTTTCGTTTCAGGCTTCACACTACTAGACGCCAGCGGACATGTTGGAATTGGGCAACTTCCGTTTCCGTCTTTAGCGGAAATACGTGGTTGTTGTTGTTTTTCAGTGTGGCCGCTAGATGGTGGTACAGCCGTTTGGGATTAAATTGGTTTCAATAATTGAACAAAATCTCAAATCAATGAACCTAAATGAATACAAACTGAATAATGATAATAATACAATAACTATTTAGAGGAATGTAATCTTTTCTGGTTGTTTGTTTTTGTTTATTTCTTCTATATTTCTACTTTGTATGTATTCTGTACCTATTTATGTTAATTTATTTGACTTATAAATCTGTTTTTTATTTATTTTAATGTGAGATGCCAGACTTTGTTCAATATTACCAAAATGTCAACATTGTTACTGTAATGAAACTTTTTCAATAAAGTTCTGAAAAAAAACCTAAATCATTTCAAAATAAAGTGAAAAATAAACTGAAGGCAAAAACAAATACCTTCAAACAATTTTATTATAATATTCACAGGGTTTCTCTTTTTGTCACCATTGTTCTGCTGCCTGATTTCTGTAGTTTCGCTGTTGAACTTTTCAGTTTCAGCTCTGAATGGTTCAGTTTCAAAGGATCTAGAGGTACTAAAAGTAGTTGACTTACCATTGACCTGTGGTTGGCTGCAACATCCACCCACATGCACTTTGTGTCTGAACTGAAACTGAAAAAAAATACCTCAAAAGTTTCATTATAAGTTCTGCTTTTGTTTGTGTTTGTTTGTTATGATGATTGGGAGATTTTGTTCAATTATAGATACCCAAATTGAATCCCTGTGCAACTTCTACATTTCAATTGAAACATCTCCACCATGGATCTATGTGCTGTTCACATGTGGAGTGTTTACTGTAAAATATGAACTTGTCATTTTGAGTTTTGGCAGAAGAAAGGGAATAATCTGTATGTGATAAAAGTGATTTATCAAGTCTCAGAGATTTAACACACAGTGAAGTAAAGATATATGTATTATCTCCTTATTAGGCTCTCTTCTCTTTATGCATTGTGTAAATGTTTACTGCACATTTGAGCATATCATCTCATTATTGTATATGTACCTACATCAGGCTGCATGTACTATACATAACCACCTATCTTATGTATATAAAGTCATGTATTTTCTTTAACCATTTAATATTTATCTCAGCTTTTCTTTAAAATTTCACATACATTTTTCCATCTGTATTCCATGTGTGTATTTCTGAAGATTACTGTGTTGTTAGTTAAATACTTTAAGAGTCATAATTGGCCGATAAAGCTGATTGTGATTCCTCTGATAAAGGATCAACATTTCAACATCTTAGGTCTTGCTCTCTTATGTCCAAGTACATGAACTTGATGAATTTAATGGTCTCTGTTCTGTAGACATTGAGTCATAGCCCTTGGGATGCATAGCTAAAGCTGCATAATGTCTGACCTTGTTGCTTAAATAATTAGTTTCAGGATAATGAATAATGTATTAACTTTAATGGCTTTACAATATTGTGTACGTAAATGTTACCCCTGTGAATTTCCCTATTTGTACAAAAGTGTTTAGATAATTGCACTTGGGCTTGTTCCAATGATGGAGGATCTTAAAGAACAGGTTTTTAAAGTTTGTCTTAAACAAAAGTCAGGTGAAGAAATGTTCCTTGCTGTAATCATTCCTCCTGTTCAAACTGACTGTTCAAAGATCTCCTTCAAATGTGCTTTCAGTGTAAGTGATGGAGGCCAAAATCCACAGTGTGTCCACGCAGTCATTTAAAAGTAGATGTGAAGCTTATATGAGGCTGTGTAAGTGTGTGAGTTAGTCATATCAAGTAGATATCTGACACATTTACAGTCTTTTTAGCATCAAATTCCCTCTTTGTGTTTCCCTGTTGAGCTGTGGTGGAAGTATAGGAACAAAAAGAGGGACTTTGGCACTAAAGACTGTAATGTTGAAACATATCTACTTAATTTGACTCATTTAGACGGCTGAAGACTCATATATTAGCTTCAGATAAACTTTAAAATACATTTTCTTTGCACATAAGCAGGACTGTGCATTGTAAGTGTATTATAAAAGGATATTTAGATGGTCAGTATGAACAGGAGGAATGATTACAGCAAGTTAAAATCTATTTCAGTCTTTATTTGGGAACTTAACTATTGTTTTAACCTTCCTGTCCTCCTGCCAGGTCAAATTGACCCAGTCTGTTTTGACTTCCTTCCTTCCTTCCTTCCTTCCTTCCTTCCTTCCTTCCTTCCTTCCTTCCTTCCTTCCTTCCTTCCTTCCTTCCTTCCTTCCTTCCCTCCATCCATCTGTCCATCCTCCCTCCTTCTCTCTTTCTTTCCTTCCACTCCCTTTCCTCCCTTCCTTCTTTCCTTCCTTCCTCCTTTCCTTCATTCCCTCTTTCCCTCTTTCTTTCCTTCCTTCCATCTGTCTATCCTTCCTCCTTCTCTTTTTCTTTCCTTCCTTTCTCTTTCCTCCCTTCCTTCTTTCCTTCCTTCCTTCCTCCTTTCCTTCCGTCCCTCTTTCCCTCTTTCTTTCCTTCCTTCCTTCCTTCCTTCCTGCCTTCCTTCCTCCCTTCCTTCCTTGATTCGAGGACAACAGGAGGGTTAAGACAGATTCGAACACACTGTGAACCCAACTTTTAATGCTACAGAACACAATTAAGTTTTAGACAATTTTGGGAGAGTCATTTTCAGTTTGAACATGACAATGACCTGAAAGAACGAGATCTATATCATTTGTTTTTTGTGGATGTACTTGGCCGACCTGCACAGAGCTCAAACTTTTACACCATCTAACTGTATCCCAATGGTTTTTCCCCAACTTTACTAATACTCTGGAGCAAACAAATATGCTCAACCAGGCACCAAAATCCATTTCCTCTAAAAGTCTGTATCAATCACATATGGGTGCAATATTCAATTGTCCAACACACCTTTGGCCACATTATGTTGTCAGTGAGTCATGAGAAACAAAATGTTGAGCAAAAAACAAAAAAACACTTAATCAATAAAAATCACACAAGATATATGAATTCTGGCTTCTACTTTGCCTCCTAGTGATAAATCACTGCATGCAATTTTGAACACACCCAGCTTAGGTTTCTACTGTGATTTTATCTCTTGTTTTTATCTTGGCCAGTATACAAAGTGTCACTACATGCACTCATGATTCATGGTTTTGTACTAACAGGTTGGACTTGTTAAAATTGAGAGTGTTTTACTGGGGGGTGACGCACTGACCAGTAAATCAAGTCATTTAATAAAAATGTATGATGTTCTTTATATTTGTGTCCACCAAGAACACATGAAACCAACATTTAAAAAATCAATGCATTTTAGTATTATTGCAGAAATTGACTAATCATTATAATTATACTACAGCCAATATTAGGAAAAGATGTGCAGCAGTAATTGTGTTGAAGGCGAACATGGGGATAATTAAGGTATGTGTGAATCTGAATAACTACATTCTTTCTAGCTGAACTGCCCCAGAGACCAGGTGTTTGGTCATTCCCATTGTTCCACATCTTTTATTTAACACAGGATGTTACATTGGTATATTTTAATGATTGTTATATTGTCTTATATCCTGTAAAATGTTATAACGTTTATCCTAAATGCAGGGACCCTCTGACTAGACTCATTGACAAAACCTGAGCCGACTCTCTGGATCGAGAAAAAATACACCTCAAAACTCCTTTTCTTGCTTTTTTTCCTTTTGGTTTTGAAGAAAAGACTATTTAATTAACTCATGGTAATGGGGGGGCTTATAGGCTACTACAGCCAATATTAGGAAAGATGTGCAGCAGTAACTGTGTTGTTTAACTTCAGTTGGAGGCAAGCATGGAGAGAATTAAGGTATGTGTGAATCTGAATAACTCAGTGTTTGGTCATTCCCATTGTTCCACATCTATTATTTAACACAGGATGTTTCTTAATTATTATTAATGATTGTTATATCGTCTTATAACCTTTATCCTAAATGCAGGGACCCTCTGCTCACCGGCATCGCTGCCTCATCCAACCCATTTAAAGATAAGAAGACTTGTTTGCTGCTTTAACAGTCCTTAGAGAAGATGAATAACACTTAGCAGACGGCCACATGTGAAGGTTCTGTTTGAGAGTGAAGCGATTTTCTACCGTCGAAGGGCTACAAGATAAACCTTTTAGCATGGCCATTCATCTGCCAGCTGTGAACATGAACCATTGGGCTGCTGCTTTTAACATCTTCAGTACCTTTTCCCACAAGGCATCTCCTTTACCTTTACCCACCACCCACCCCCCCCCCCCAGCTCATACTTGTTGTGGAGGGGGGTATTTGTGTTCCCTGGATCATTCTCTGGTCATCTACTATCCTGGGAGCGGTATAGGTCATGACCTGTTTCTTTCATAGTGGTTCATCTCTCTGTCTACTGAGGTCGGCTGGGGTAAGATAAGGTTGGATAAGGTTGGATGGAGGTTTTTTAAAGTCTGACACTGTGGGTCTCCCCTCAGACAAATTTTTGGAAAGAGGTAACCCCCTCACCTCCCATTAGTTTACTTGCTTTATTTTGCTCAGTTCCCGGGATGCCAATGGGATGATGGTTGTTACTGGATCCCGTAGACACTCAACAATTGAGCCAAGATTGAGCCTAATATTGTTGTTTGACATGACTTCAGACACCAAATACATAAAAAAGTTATGTTCTAAGTCATTTATTAGATCCTGACTCTGAAAACCTGTAAAATTCCCCCGAAATTCCCCAAAACACCATCACACAGTTTCATGATTCGGGGAACACACTCACACTGGTTTCCAACATGGAAAGCAAATAACCTGTGTACAGACTGCATGCAAGTTTTATTTTGTTTATAAAGCCATAAATGTATGAAGAATAACATTATTTGGAGGTAGTAAGGGTCAAGGATTTGGAGAAGGGTTTAAATGCTCTTGTCGTAGAATTGAGTGGCATTGCACTGTGTTTTCATTTGTACTGTAACTCCTATTCCCCTCAGTCAAGCTTCAATAAATGTTCCTGCATAAGACTGACTGTCCTGGCAAATTCTTCACTTTGGGTTAACCAGCTCTGCATCACAAACCCTTTACAATTAGGGTTGCAAATGGGTGGAACATTTCCGGAAGTTAAGCTGGGGAATTTTGGAAATATTCCAAATTGGAAACTTTCTGTGGGCATTATGGGAATTATGGGAATTTATGGGAATTTATGGGAATTTATGGCAATTGAGGGTAATTGAGGGTAATTTAGGGGAAAGGTATCATACCTACTGTAAGCAAAAATAATTGTTTAGTTATAAGCAAAATAATACAATTAAAACAGATAAAATTAAAAAAAAGTCTGGCTTCAAGTTGTGTGCTCTGGGCTCAAAAGTGTGGTCCAGAATTGTAGAAATCATCTGTGCATGTGATGGAGAAATGCACAGCATTGCATGCATGTAGGGGGCGTGGCCTCAGTGTACACAGTTCATATAGGGGGCGTGGTCTCAGTATGCACAGTGCGTCTAGGGGGCGTGGCATCAGTAGCCCTGCAGTAAACAGTGTGCTATGTGAGCATGTGATAGCATAGATATTCAACTGTACTGTATGATATCTGGTTGCTTTAGTCACGATTATGCTAAAATATAGTTCCCTAATAAGAACATACCTTCAGTTTAGTAAATTCCCGTTTATTCCCGTTAATTCCTGTTAATTCCCGTTAATTCCCATGGAAAGTTTCCAAGTTTGAAAATTCCCCGAATTTTGCAACCCTACTTACAATACTTTTTGACATTGCCCTTTAAACCTAACTTAAAGTCAGCACTAAATATAAGTGAGGAGCAGATTATAGCTGACTGAGAAAAGGAGTTCAATATAGAAAAGCTGCATTTTACCAACTGTTAATGACCAATCCAAACAGTCTCTATGCTCCACTATATATCTAGGACAAGGACTTCTGGGGGGGTTGACATTGCCCTATCTCCACACGCCTTTCATTATCCACCTGGGGTCTTCCAAGTCCTCTTTGTGATTAAGAGCACCAGCTTGCTGCTCATCATCGTCAAACACCACCCTGGGGTCCCGTTCTCCTTCCATTAGTGCCTCTGCATCATCCTCCAGTCTCTCTTTCTGCTCCTCCCTCTGTGTTGCCAAGCTGTAATTCACCACTCTCACCTTGCAATGCCACCTTCATCCTTTCATCAGCACCATATGCAGCCTCCTGCACTGCCACTCCCTCTACAACGCCTTCTCCCCCCAAGCGTCCTGTCCTTCTGCTGCTGGTTCTCCATCCTGTCACACTCTTTGCTGCTGCCTCACTCTTCCTCATTCCTCCTCATCCTCTTGGTCATTTGACCTGTCCAGTATATGATCAGCTGCTTTTCTGTGTTTAAGTCAATCAATCAAATGATTCAGATAAATGCAATTTAGGCCAATATTAACCCTCCTGTTGTCCTCGAGTCAAGGAAGGAAAGGAGGAAGGAAAGGAGGAAGGAAGGGAGGAAGGAAAGAAGGAAGGGAGGAAGAATTAAGGAAGGGAGGAAGAAGGAAGGAAAGAAGGAAGGGAGGACGAATTAAGGAAGGGAGGAAGAAGGAAGGTAGGATGGAGGGAGGAAACAAGGAAGGAGGGAGGGAGAAAGGAAAAGAGGAAGGAAGGAAGGAAAAGAGGAAGGGAGGAAGGAAGGAAAGAAGGAGGAAGGGAGGAAAGAGAGAGGAAGGAACGAAAGAGAGAAGGAAGGGAGGAAGGAAAGAAGGAAGGGAGAAAGGAAAGAAGGAAGCAAGGGAGGAAAGAAGGAACAGTCAAAACAGACTGGGTCAACTTGACCCGGGAGGACAACAGGAAGGTTAAGACAGAACAAGAGTAGACAATAATCATTAAAAAGCAATTGTTGAAAATGTAATAAAATAGATTTAGACGCTATAATAATCATAATTATAAAATAAAGGGAAATAAAACATAGAGAAAATGGATTAAAGCAAACAGAGTAGACAGTAGACTCCGAAACTTTCAAGGATCAATAAGTGAATTTATAATCTAGTCACTGAGGCAACACAAAATAAGCAGGAAATTCTGACTCCAAAAGATTTTTTTTTAACTTTATGGGTAAAAAAAAAAAATCTTTGAAATGCACCTTTGGCATCACAGTGGTGACACACAGAGGAGGAAAGATGTGAGATGTAATGTGGGTCACCATCTCTCACGGTAATGACAACAAGCCACTGGGCCTCAGCAGCAGGAGAGAGGGGCTAACATCTGCTGAGGATGCATGACCCCTGGCAAGAGACTATGAGAGGAATATGAAGAACTTAACAAATGTCATTTTATTTTGCTGTATGAAACAGCGCTCTAATGATGGGTGAAAAACAGTCTTTACTCATGCAGGTCAGGCCTGAAGCTTCACTTATCTGAGGTTTTAACAAGGTCAGGAGACGGCCACCATCTGTCCGTACCTCAGAGATTATCTTTTCTTCTCTAAGTACTCGACCACTAACCATACCTGTCAACACTATAGGCTTTGAAAACAAGGGAGATTTTCTTGGACTTCCACCTGACCATAATTTAACATCTCAAAAAAGGTTTCTTAGCTCTAAATCTTATTACCAGGTGCTTTTACTGTCTGTCCTGCTGTAATCTCAGAGCAAAAAGGTTGCGTTAAGTAGATCAACCTTCATATTAGGCTACAATAAAGTGGAGAAAAGTCAAGAGGAAGAAGAAGATAGAGGATGAAGATGCTGCTTTCTATATGCTGCCAACTGCTGGACAGTTGTGGATCAGCTAGTTAAGATTCTGTAATAGCTAGATAAATAAAAAAAATGGAAATACAAGGGGCTATTACAGACTGGGCGCATGAGAGTTGACAGGGTCATCATAATATAATGTGAAAAGAGTGAGAGGGTGTTTATGTTGAGAATAGGCTACATGCTGTTATACTGGGTGATATCCCTCCTCCACCCTTGTCCTAGGATAACCCTCTTCATAACCACCTCCATCATTACCTCCTTGACTTTATGGATGCTCCTACACACTCACACACACACACACACACACACACACTTTACTCTACATGTTCCTCCCTTCATTATGTTGGTGTATTCGCCTCCAAGACACACACCTCTAATCTCCTTATTAAATTCAATCCTCATTACCCGATCTATAAACACACTATTTATCAAACTAGTGCAAACCCTTTTTTTAATTTATTTTTTTATAAATTCTCGCATGTGTCAACCTCTGACATTTTATAATTTAGAGAAGGAGTTAATCCTTGCCTGCTGCACGCTATGTTGCGCTAGATGAGCACTTATCCTCTGTAATCTTTGCTAATTATTTTTGCTTCACTTTGCATTTCTCATATTTCCACTTTCACTTCTTTAAAAACCTCTTCATGTCTTCATGATGTGCTGACGGAGGCAGTAATGGATTCTTTTAGAAAAGCTTCCATCATCCTGAGTCTTTTACATCACTGCTCCCACATGAATTTTTTCCCCAATTCAGTGCATGTTTTTTTTCCACCCGAGTATTTCTCTATTGAAAATATAACCTGGAACTTATTTAGACTTCTGGATATTGTCATAGTAAAAGAAAATAAATTTTTACTATAATTCATGAAGTAATTCTAGTGTAAATAAACACATTCATGCAATCCAATTTAGATTTAAGTACTGCCAAAAGTTCAGACTTTATACACTATGTCCAAAAAATATGTGGACATCTGAGCATTACACTCATAAATGACTGTTGAACATTTCACTCCAAGAGTAGCATTAATCTGCTGCTAAACCAGCCAAATCTGCTGGGTGATAAAACCCTGGCTCTCATGTTTAGGTGGGAAGTTACCCCAAAAACTGGGTGCGGAAAAAATTGATGTTGATTTAATCTCACTCTTGGGAAGAAAGTGATTGGCGTCTATCCCAAAGTGTGATTGAGAAGCAGCCCTGAACCAAAAGTACATAATAGTATGTGGACATGCAGTGGAAATGATAATATTAATCAGGCTTTAAGATTCATTATCTTTATTTTTGTTGAACTAATCTCACAATTGGGAAGAATGTGATTTGGCTTGTCTCCCAAACTGTAACTCTAACCCAAGAGAGAAGCAGCCCTGAACCAAGAAATACCTACATACAGTAATAATATGTGGATGTGTGTGTCCAAATACATTTGGCCATATTGTATATTTGGATGATCTTTAATTATTTTATTTCCTCCGTCTGTCCATTTAGGGACTTTGAGATCCAGCCAATGTTTACATAAATGTTCCTCGAATAACCCACTTCTTCTTTTTTCCTCCCAGTCTGTGACGTAGGCCTCCAACATCATGTATATGTTTTCACCGAGGGGGCTGTTTGAGGACACTTCTTTCACTCTACTCCGCCGTCCTCACCTGACCTGATTTGAAAGGAAGCAGGGCAATGTATAGGCAACAGGAAGAGGAGGGAGGGAAGGGAGGAGGAGGAGGAGGGGGGCAGGGGTGCGCTCACACTCACACTCACACTCACATAAGAGGTTTCTAATGTATACAGAGCACATGTTGTATACACATCACTGCCCTTAATGTTTTGTAAGAGTTATACATGATTTCTATGGTGAATGGTTACGGTACAAAAGAGGCAGAGATTGTGAGGATTAGAGAGACTGAGAAATAGAGATGAGAGGAGAAAAAAAGCCAGCTACTGTTGGAGCTGATCCATGTAAGATTCTTTAGAAGGAGAGAGTGTTTGTACAAGAGAGTGAAAGAGGCGGAGGGGGGAGAAGGGGGAGAGGTATTAGTAGGCCGTCCTCTCTCCCATGGGTCCCAGTAGTTGGATTTGCATTCTTCTGCTCCACTGTCCTGCTAAACACACATGCTTAGGTTTGCATGAAGTCATTTTTTTTATAGATGTTTGTTTTTTTATTTATGTAAAGATTAAAAAAAAAAAAAAAATCTGCTAGACTATATACTACTGTAGACCATGTGTTTGTGCAGCTGTGGCTGTGTGTTGTACGTGTAATTATCGTGATGTGAAGAAAACCAGAAAAAGCAAGTTGGAAGAAAAATGGTGTCTGCAAACAGTCTTTGAGATTTGAGCATATACTGCAATTGACAGCACAGCTGACCGCAATGTTCTCCTGCTGCTGAGTGGAAAATTCCTGCTATGACGGAGCACGGACCATGAAGTGTATGTGTGTATGTGTGTGTGTGTGTGTTAGAGAGAGAGAGAGAGAGAGAGAGAGAGAGAGAGAGAGATGTGTGTACACATATGAGGAGAGGGAGAGGAATGGAGGAGGGCGATTCGAAGGGGGCTGGGCTATTGTCCAAACAGCTAGCGAGGGATTGGTTGGCAAAAAAGCTGCCTTTGTGAGATCACAGCCCCCACAACAGCTTCCACCCACATGGCGGACTTCATGTGAAAAGATTCACTAATGCCTTCGCCAAGTGAACAAAAAGCTGTTTGTCCTTTTTGGGGAAGTGCATCCTTCAAGTCATTCACATCACCTGCTACACAGACCTAATTACTCACTATGGTGTTAACTGGAGTCAGAGTGGACATCTCACTGGCAACTATAGCAACTACCTGTTATATACTGTAGTGTAGTGTAGCATGAATCACTGTCTATATTTTCATAGGACTTCCAGTTACTCCTTAATTAAGAGAGTAGGTCGTCAAACTGACCATGTTAAAAGTTTAGAGTGTGCAATGAGACACTGAGAAAGCCGATAAACTAAAAAGAAGAAGAAGAAAAAACTTATCTCCTTATCTAGTATTTCAGATATTCCACCTTAAGAGTCAGCTAAGTATATTTGTTAGTTGCAGTCTTTAAAGCTGTGATAATACTTATTTATACAGTCCAGTCTATTAGCAGTGGTTCAAATGACTATGTGCCATGTGAAAAAGAGTCTGCAGCTTCTCTTCTCACAGCTCTATGGAGCATTTGAGCATCTTTGTTTTGGTTTTACAACTTTACTGCTTTTGTTTAAATCTCACCACTCTCACTTTCCTTTTCCAGCAGCAGCAGCAGCAGCAGGCAGCTGTTACAGGCAAAAAAAAAACCCTCTGATAAATGTATTTTCTTTACGTCTTTGTCCAGTTTGACTCAGATGAAGACATAGTAGAGTTGAAACGTTGGTCTCTTTGCACTATTGAAAACCAAATGTATTAATCAGTGTGCTCCAGTCTGTTTTTTTCTTCTTCTTCTCTGAGACACACTACCCACCGAGCACCGAACGAGCAGACGCTGGTGAACATAGCTGGGGCAATTAGCAGCTACGGAGATGGATATTTCCCTCGAGAGTTGATGGAGACCACCATTACTGCTAAAAGGAGAGGTGGATATTGAACCTACATTCATTGGGTGACCACAAACATCACTCAGAATGAGTCATCAGACTGAATGCTATAGATGTTGAATGGGTCTGCTTGATGTGAATAGGTAGTGGTGGGCTGAAACATTCACCAGATAAACTTTATAAAGGTAATAATGCGTCAGTGTTGTGTTTACAGCTGACTGAACCCATTTTCATTCCACAATTATCCTCCTACATTAAAGAAATGTGCTGTTTTTATTTATTTATTTACTATTTCTCTCACTTAAATATTGCAAATATGTGTGTCATGTAGTATTATTTAGCATATTATACTAAATGGGTAAATGTGTCTCCATGAATTTGTGGTAGGTTTAGGTGTAAACAAATCTGTCCTTTTGAAGATGGTTTCACAGCACAGCAGCAATAATAATATGTCCTTTATTATTTGACCACCAGGTGGCGATATACTATCAGACTGGACATGTCACCCTCAAGTGACCCTTCACAACCTAAACCAACACTGCAGACCTTTACTCCACATTATCATTTACAGTCTCTCACAATCCAACCTGGCTAATTTCAACAACTGTGAAAACAGTTCAGTCATAAATCCTTTTTTCCTCCAACCTCACAAGTTTTCATTCCTCCATATCTGAGTTATCACAGGTGGGGGTGGAGGTGGGTGCTACCAATAGGCTTTGCACAATTTGCTGAGCTGCTGGCCTCATAACCCTAATCCAAATTGCCTCAACTTGCAGCAAAAGCATGCATCATAAACCCATGACATGCAGATTTATAAGGTACGTGTAGTGATGCTGATTGTTTTTTTTGCCCCTCCAGCATTTTAGTAAAACAAAATAGACTTAAACTCACTGAGGGGCAATAAAACATCAGCTGAGAACCACTGCATTAGGTTTTTATTTGAACTATAAGACCCACAACCTTTCCAACTGCGACGACAAATCACTTTGAGTTTCAGCAGTCATAACCTTGTGACCAGCTGTCTCTCACTGGGAAACCTCACAGCACTCTGAGAGACATCTGATTTGATCTGTCAATAAGTCGGACAGGATGTGCTGTGACATGTGCTGATGAACTGAACAGTGCTGCCAGCGCCTGTCTTTCCACTCTGACACTGATTAAACAAGACAAACCTTGTTTACTCTTCATTTAGCCATTATTTCAAGCCCACAGAGTTTATATCCTTTTGCCACGTGTAACTGCAAAGAACATTGTTTTTCAATTATGTAAATATTTTTTATACCAAAGGGAGGTGCTCGCATACCGGCGAACATAGCTGGCCTCAATCTAAGTAGGATTAAGTGCTCATCTTGGATTATGGTACACGGGGACATTTACATTTTCATCTATTATTACTAAAACCTGCGACAACACTGCAGAGCATGCTTGAACAAGTGTTGATGTGGTGATAATTTGATTTGAGCTTTTTTTTGCTGTCCAAATTATCAATTCAGAGTTAAATACTGATTGAAATTGTGAAGAATAAGAATGATTTGTTAAGAAAATAACAGCTTTAATCTCTATTTTTACCACTCTGGGATGGAAGTGTGCACTATAATCATGACAGACCATTAATAGTAACTGGATCGGTCAATAAAAACCCTAAAATTACTCTCCTCAAACATGCACAGCTGCATATAAGACAGAGACAATGAGTTGATAACAAGAGGAAAAGTTTTTGTGGGTTTCATTTATTAGTCCATTAAAGAAAACCTTCCAGCACATGATGTAGTTGGAGAACTGAGAGCCAATAACAGACCAAAGAGCCAGTGAGATGTAAATTTAGTCACATATTTATTACATAAATATATAGTAAAATAGACCAGCGACAATTACCATAAAAATATCTTCCTTTAAAACCCTGACCATAAACAAAGATTTGAAAATCACACATTGACATTTACAAACACGCTGATTGTCTGGACCTGTCATAAGCAGCCCACCACAAAAACCTGACATCACACCACCCACTGGACTCATGTTAAGAGGAGGAGGAGGAGAAGGAGGAGGAGAGGGAGGTAAAAAAAAAAAAAGGGGAGGCGGGGGTGGCGAGTGCTCAGGATCAGCAGGGGATTGGGTATAGTTGCAGGGAGGACAGGTCCAGGTGAGAAAGGGCTTGGTGTGATAAAAGATGGTGTGGGTGGTGTGAGAGGAGATCACAGTAGATATTAGGAGGTTTTCCTGCGCATGTGTGTTCATTTAAAAAAAAAAAAAAAAAAAAGGAAAGAAAATGTATTCATTTCGCCCAGAGCGTTGCCTAAAGCTTAACTGTGTGTCCTTGCATGTTTGTTTGCCCCTGTGCTTCGTCTGGAATGAATCCTGAATATTGTTCCTTTGATTAGTATGCCTGTGACATTGACGTCATTTGAGAGTTAAATAAAAACAGAAACAGAGCAGCGAAGAACGAAACCTGGTTCAAATAATACTTGCAGATATCGTCTAGCTCTAGTTCTAGGTGGTTTATAGCATCAGGGTAATTGACTCAGTATCCTGCTGTATGTTGCAGTCCAGTCAGTCACAGAAAAATACACTGAATGAACTTTGAAATACTTTCCTCTACTCTTTGTGTTACCCTGAAAATATATGAAGATCCGGCCCCTCTAGATAGAGACGGAAGTAGAGATGTCTACTCTCAGTACAGCGATCGGCCATGTGTTTCCCTGCTGTCCTCCATCCATTGTTTCGCAGCCCTAGCATGAAGATGTACCTACAAACTCTATTTCCTGAAAGCACAGTGTTTTATTTCCCTTTGGCTTCTCATTCTCTCCAAAAAAACCTCCCTTTATCATATAACAGCCCAGCCCTGATCCAGGACCGTGACGTGCACAAACCTGCACGTTTCAATCAATCACAGGCTCACAAAATGAATTACATGAAGAATGTGTAAAATACAAACTGATTGGATGGTGGGCAATCTTCTTAGGTGAGTGTGAAGGAACAAAGCAAGTAAATACAAAGCAGGTAAAGTCAAAAATGGTGCAAGTCGCCCCCACTGAATCAAGTGCTGCTCAACAGCAGTCAGTCAGTGGGAAAGAAATCCTACAGCTTCCTGCTTTGTATTGTTTTAGAGACTTTTGTTACTTTACACTCGTTTAACACCAATATTACATAGTTTTTATCAACTTCAATGAAAGGAGCTAGAGTAATTTGTGTTTTATGTTCCTTTAAAATATCTTTGTTGTATCTCGGTTGTCTGCCATCCAACGGGTTTGATTTTCAACATCTTCCTGTAATTAGTCCTGCATCAGAACATGTGACAGCTTTGCCTCAGTGTGTTGCATTTTGTTGTTCCCGGTTGGCTTAAAGAGTCACATGGGATTTGCCTGGCTTATAGTTTGCATGGAGAGCTGCAACAACAGGTTGACACACTTTCAACGGAACTGACAAAAACACCTCACATCCCATCTTTGGCACCCTCCCTACAAACCCTGACCCTGACCGGATGGGTCGTGACCCCTGAGCATCTGCAGAACACATTATATTTTTTTTTCCCAGCAGCCTCTGCAGTCACAGTGAGGTGAAGAACTCTTGAAGGAGTGATATAAAAGTAAGAAAAGTCGATGTATTAGCTAATTTGCATGTACTCTAATTGAGTTTTCGCAAGTTTTGTAAACTGCTGGTTTGAAGTTGTGAATTTAGAGTGTGTGTTTCCTTAGTCACAAATATACAGAGCAAGCTGAACAGCGTCCTTGAGAAAATAGGACAATAGAGATTGCAAAAGAAACAACAAATCAAAAACAGAACCCAGAGAGAGCTGCACTTTCCCAGATTTTGAGGTTGTCTTCAGCATGCTTCTATTGGTTGAAATTGCTGAAATTATCTGGACACACAAGATTTGCAAAAGGTGTTAAAATGTACCATCCAGACCTTGAAACCAGCACATGAGGCCTTCATTAATGCTAAATCAAGACAGACTAAACTCCTGCACATCGTCAATGCTTAAAGTCTGTTCATTCAGATCTACTTTTTCGTCTCATTGCTGACTTTCTTGATTTATCTTATGTTCTCTGACGCACCTGTTGTTTTTTTTCTTTACAGATGTGTGAAGATCATTCTTTGAGACAGTGTATTGGAAAATAGTGAATATAGACACATTTAGTTCATAGACATTTGTACAACATGAACCCCTCCTGAAATAGAGCCTGACAAGGAAACATATACCATGACTAACTGCTGCATACAAGACTTGGACTTGTTGTGTCCACCAGGTGGCGACACCACTGAATCGACACTCTTTGAAGCATTGTGTGTTTTTGCTGCAAGTTATTACGAAAACACTGTAAGCATGCCAAGCTTTCTGTACATGCAACACTGAGTCCTTCCCGTTGTAAACAGTGTGAGCAAAAAAGTCGTACGACAACGACGTCCCAGTGGAGCAGCCTTAAAAAAGTGGTGGTTGGTGGTTTGCTGGTGTTGTATAAAGTGGCATGGACCTGCTACAGAGTGGAAAATGGTTCATAATTTGATCCCTTTCTTTAGATTTTAAAGCTAGCCGAGCAGAGAGCGTTTCATCCGGTTTTGCATACAACAATAGGCTCGTGTACTGAATGTGCCAAGTGAGCTGATAGCGTATGTGCTCCGAGGGTGTTTGGCAGAACAGAGGACATGGGGACATAATGGACCAAGAGCACGGGGGATAAGAGGACGGAAAGCACCTTTTGAGGCCAGTTTATCAAACCTGAGCAGTTCTGAACCATTTCAAAACCTTATTATCAACCTGACAAATATTGCATATTTTACTGATAAACACAGATCTCCTCAGACTACAACACAATCCACACAATTGAACTAATCTCTAATCTCTATCTCTGATTGATATATATACTAGTAAACAATGAGCTAATTTGTGTACATTCTTAGCTGTCTAGGCATGTGATATTCCCGCCCGTTTACAAAAATATCCCCATGACTATAAATCTCCTTGTAGATAGTCTGAGCAACACTAAACCAATCAACTCTCAAGCTTACGCCTCAACATCACCTGTAAGTGCTCTTAGTTCTTGCCTGGAAATTGGTGCACTAGGTAAGATTCCCAAAATAGGATAATGTCTGTGTCCACTAAAAACTATTCATAATGTCTGATGGCCAGATTGTAGTGTAGAGCAGTGAATAGACCTCTATGTGTGCCACTGGATTAGGGATGGGGGTGTTATCTCACATATCGTCTCTTACTCAGCCATTAACAAGCATTTCATAAAAGCATGGACTATGAAACAAAATTGAACAGTCACTATTTTAAAAAAAAACTAACAGTCTGGACATGAATATTTATGCTCCAACAATATAATAATAATAATTAACAGTCTGAGGGTGATGGTGAGCTCAATAAACAGATTTGGCACTTTGCTCACAGGCTTAACTATTCCCTACTGATTTTTCTGTAGCACTAATGTGGCCACAACGGTGATATTGGCTTAGATTTAGTCATTTAATATTGTGTGCAGCAATAACCTAAAAATCTATCTCAGGAGTCCTTAACTGCTACCACCCAGCACACTAATTCACTCTTTCCCAGATATCCAACTCCCCAGCTTGCATTTTTTAAGTGCAAGCCTTCATAAAAAAGCCTCCAGTGCTCTATGAAAAATGGTGTAGAACAATGCCCCAGAGGAGGAGGGTAACAAAAGCAATCGATAAGGCCGTCAGCTGGAAAGAGAAGCAAAACTGTAAAGCCTTGAACTGCAACCGCGGCAGTAAGCTTTGAGCAAAACAGCGCAGGTTCTGTTTGTGGGAGCTTTTCTTTTCAAATATTACCCACTCACACTTTTGTTAATCTCTTACCTACTTCAAGGGATGATAATGACACTTATTCCCACCTCTACATCAGTAGGTGGTAGCAGGATGTTGGGTTCTGTTTTGCGCTGTTGTTGGCTCTCGAGGAGTCAATGCAGCAACAGCCTGACGCCTAGTGTCATGTATAAGCATGAAAAAAAACCCCCACATAAGAATTGTATGTAAGAAGGTTTGAATGCATATCAGGGCCTTTAAGTATGTTTAGAGTTGTGTTTCACTCAGTTTTGCCTCTGATCCAAGCGGCAACAACTACGACTTTAAATCCCTTAAAATTGCAGTACCACTGACAGCCACTAGATGGTGCTGGAACTCCCTGACTCCCATAGACCCCGTTCAAAAAATGTCAACTTCTCCTATGAAATGCAAAATTTTTTCAATGAGTCATTACGGTTTCAATCTCAACGTAAGTGTGCTGGTGGACATTTTGGAAAGTACTGCTCTGTTCTTAAGATCTAAAGACAAATAGTAGCTCTGAAGTCGGTTGTGTTGTCTGTCGCACTATTTCGGTAAGTTCAATGTTATGATGATAGCGATGCCTGCCGTGTTAGTTAATGTTAGCAAAAGTCTGCCCTGTTTCGGCTTAAGTTAGCCGAAAGTTAGCCTTAGCTTCAGTCTGAGGTAGCAGGGAAAGGAAACACATCGCACTCCTTATTCGGACGGTCCTGTCTCCAACAATAAGCTGCGACTCTGGGCTTCAAACGGTCTCCATTGCAAACCAGTGGGCAACAACATGCCTTGCTATGTCCATCTGTGTACACTGTCTATGCTCTGGACTGTAGACCAGCACTGTTATACAGGTCTTGCTATTATGGTGTTTGTTTATTGTGTATACCTGCTCCTAACTTATTAATACTATAACATAATACTGAAAACTCATGAGCTCCAGTAACCAAAATTACATGAATTCTGAATTCACTTAAATATGTAAATACCTGTCAAAACCTGTAGTTGCATATGGTAATGTGAGGAATTGAATGTTTTTGTATATGATTATTGTTGAGAAAAGGTAACTATTTGGCAGTCTCTAGTATGTAAATACAAATAAAATTCAGCTATGAGGAGTCAATGCAGCAACTGCTCATTTAGCCTTTTTATCTGAATAACTGTCTGCATGGTTGCATACAACGCTTGCAATTCAGTTTTAATCTCTTGCAACCACCCTCAAATATAAATGGTTCCCAAGTCACCCCTTCTCTCGGTTAGCCTGCTGAACACAATATTAGTTACATTCTTCGAAGGAAATAATACAAGTCTATGACAGCACTCTGTTTTACAGACTTCCGTCATGTACCTTGGCCTTAAAAGGTGCTTTTGAGGGTTCGGGAAGGAAAGCGAAGCAGGTCGATCAGATATCAGCACAACAGACATTCATAGCAAAGCGTTCACACACTTACACGCACGGGAAAAAAACAATTCTCTCACTTGAACATGGACGCTGACATTCACATGCACACATCTATATACATGCACAGCCTTGGTTTGAGCCATGCCAACCTTTCAGTACATCACAGTTAAACAGTAAATACTGAAATAGAGCAGGCCAGAGGACGGAGGAACAAAGGCAGTTCCTCTACCCCCAACCCCCCCCCCTCCCCTCAACCCCCGCCCTGCGCCCTCGAGGGTGGATGGTGCCTGCCTTGGATGAGAGCCATGTACTGCTGTATGTACACCATTAGCCGACTGGGTGAGAAAGAGCTGGGTATTGCTGCTGGCACTTTGACCGTAAAGGGAGAAAGTGCAATGACTGGACTTTCACTGACAGTAAGGGCTGAATTTGCTTTTGTACACTCTGGCACGTGTTTATGAGAAAAGTCAAACTGTGATTTATTTAGGATCACATGCTGCAGCTGGACTTTTGAAATAAAAAAAGGCTGGCCTGAATAAAATAAAGAAAAATAAATCTTGTGTTTTTCTTCACGCTGCTATGGAAGCCCACTTCTGCCAAGTGGATGGTAAAAACAAAAATATCCTTAGTAAATCAGAATTATGAGATTGTGACACAACATTATGAAATACTAAGTAATGAAAAACATGAGATAACAAGCAAGTCAGCAGAGTTAAACTGATACTAGGTCAAAAATGGCAACTTCCTATTTCATGATTTTGACATAAGAAAACAAATTGTTTATTATGTTTTTGGCAGTAATGGGCTTCCATAAGATGCAACCTTACCAAACCCAACCACCTCACAAACGTTCCCAACCAAACAAAAACCAACAGACAGTCACACAACACTCTCCCAACTCCACACTTGAAGAAATGTGATCTCATTTATGGTGAAGAAAGCAATGAGGGCATGATTCTTTGTGGTTGATGTAGACTCAGGGTCCCAATTCCTTGAAACCTGGATATCTACAACGTACACCTTTCACATCCTGACACTTGCCCAGGATGAAACACAGAGAAGAAAAAAAGGTTCATGGCAGATTTTGTAAAATTGAGAAGACAAATAAAGATGAGCTAACAATGGTTTTTCATCTAAGGTTCATCATCATTTATTAGAAAATGTTCTTTTACCTGAGAGAATCCTTCAATAGCTTCCTTTACCCAGTCACAAAAAGTGGTCTGTGTTTGTGTGTGTGCATGTGTGTGTGTGTGCGCGTGGAGTGGGTCTGTATGCTAAGCTAATGCTCTCATGGGTGGGCACATTGTAAAAAAAAAGCAACCATGTAATTATTTTTGCACAAACGAATAAAAAAAAGATCTGATGAGACAAGAAATGCATCGAAAGGTTCAATCACTTAGTTATTGCACTTCATTAAAACATAGTTGTAAACTTTATAATTAGTTGTTAACTGCCTTAGCCCAAAGGCAGCAACTCTGTTTATTTTATGGTTTATACTAATTAAATGGTGCAAAACACATTTGGCTTGGGTGCAATTGATTTTTTTATTTTTTATTTTTTGTCGCAATAATTACCACCAAAGATACCACTTATTGTGGTTTGGTTTGGGTCATTCAAAGTGCTTTTTAGTTAAGTGCTTAAGTTCAACTGATGGTCAGCAGATGGTAGATGTTCATCTCAGTGGGGTGACGTAATTATTTTGAAAAAGATTTGTGACTCCAAATCAGATTGAGTCATTTCCTTGCATCTTGAAAGCAGAGGTGATTTTTTTAAAGTAAACTTGCATATGCTACTAACACCCCACTGATCGACATCACCCGCTCTTTAATATTACATTAGCTTGGTCACAGGATAGAAGAAAATTAAAGCTTCACACATATTGCAGAAGGAGTGAATTTAGGGGCTCGTCTAAATGTTGGAATTTAAGGCTCTGAGGCCGTGAATCGAATCTACCCACCGAACCATGAGAGCATTGCATCAAGTAGAGATAAGTAGTTCCCAAACATCCAAATGACACACATATACATACACACACACCACTTTCTGAGCAGTTTACAAAAAACATCACATCTCGTAGTATCCTTATTCTCCACAACACCCCCAGTACCCCTCCTCCTACTTGTTCTTTGGGACTCGGACTACAGCGGTAGAGGTACTGACCCTGAGGACCAGCAGCCTCACCCGTAGCAGTCCGGACCCTTGCCCATACAAAGTAAGCAAGGGTCTTTGTGTCGCAGCAAAGAACCTCTGGAATTCACGCCAGGCCAAATTTGATTTCATATGCACAGACCGGCTCGTTGATGTTGAGCTTGTCTTTTGGAGGGAGTTGGAGGGAAATTGCATAGACACCTTGCTACTTGCATGTCTTCACAAACAACATTTGGCATAGGGGGGGAGGGGGAGGGGACCAGACAACCATAAAACCAAAAAAACATCACAGACAATCTCCACCCTTGTCCAATGTGTCAACATGTTAGAATAAAACCAGGATCATAATATCTATGGAAGGACGGGCTCTGAAACCCGTAAAGCCAGCCTAGAAAACCTCACTCTGCTTGTTGTGGTCTGGCTAAACTCAATTTGTTCGAGTCAAGTTGAGTCATAAATGGGCATAGACCAATTTACTTTCAGTTTTAGCCAGTTGAAAACCAAATATTGCACCCAGTTCAAATTATTGACTCCATTTACACTTTGTCACTTCGTGTGTCTTGGGTGGATCAGTTAGCTACTGGGTTTCCAGATGTTTGAAAAAGATGTGAATGCTTGCTTGTCTACTGTGATAATGGCAGCAGGAGTTGGACTGAAACTACACTATAATTAGCTGTCATTGGAAAACAACACATAGACAAGTCTCACTGATCTGATCACTGACCAGACTGACCGTTGAATGACTCCCATGGGTGACACAGAGCATTGATGGGAGCCTCGGGATACGATTAAACTTTTTGTCACTCCATAAATGAAATTCATCAATGTGGACTGTATGAGTTTATGGACTGTTGTTAACTGTTAATAGTTGTAACTAAACTGCTGGAGTGCACTAGTTTATTCTTCTTCTGGCACTTTTGGTATTTGGCGTGTAAGTCTGGAGAAAAAAAAAAACATGTGGGATTTGAGATCTGGCCAATGCAGAGTAGAAGTGGCTAAGTGTAAATGAAAGTATTAAATTGCATCTGGATTCAATCTGGGTATAAAACTCTTTGAAATGATGACCGAAAATGGGGGTTTCTACTAGTCCCAGGTGTAAACTAGTTCAGGGTTTCTCTGCTCTTATTGATCCTTGTGGGAACATGAGCTTGTGAGATTTTTAGGGCTGGCTTCTCGGAGGCAATGGCTTTTGTGAACAAATGGGGAAATCTGTTTTGGACTCCAACTATGATGTGAGTGTGTAGCAGCCAGGTTAGCTAGCATTCATGCTAAATAATAACCTGCTTGCACTTATCTCCCTCCCCAAAACCTCCCCTACTAAGTCTACAAAACAACCCCAGTCCTCTCCTGACCTTTAAGCCACTGTGGCTGCTGGGAACACTCACATCGATAGTCAGAAAGAAAAAAAAAAAAATCTGATTCCATAGGTGAAAACACACACACACACATGCACACACACACACACACACACACACAAAACTATAGGCATTCATGTGTAGCATGTCATGTCATGGTGAGAATCCGTGGGGTAAGAATCTATCTCTTTGCAAACAAGAGGAGGCACAGGGTTTATGATTAATGTCATGGGGCACTTCTGAATATGGATCGGCATGCACATGTGAGAGTGCACACATACAAATGTATGAAGCATTACACATTACTTTGCTTTTTTGTTTTTTCTCTAACATGACAGTGGGATGGAGTTGTTGAATTTACTTTTGTTGCGATAAATCTTGAGTGTTGTATGTTTTTCTGTATTTACATCCTTGGTTATGGCCAAAATAAAAATGGAAATCAAATGAAAATAACCTAAAAAAAAACAAACAAAAAAAACAAAAAAGAAAACATACAAAAATACATAACATAGTATTGCACCTTGCAGATGGGCAATATATATTCTCTGTTTTGTTGGTTGTTTGTAACGTCTATGTGACACCACTATCCTTTCTGCTGGTGCGTGGAAGTTAGGTTGTGGGTGCCGGGCTCAGGTCCAGCCCCCTCCAGTCAGCTACATTCAATACCATAAAACACTCAGCCATTACAAAAGTCATGATCCCTCAGTCTCTGGGCCCATTCACATTTTTAAGTTACTGTCTGTAGACTGTGCCTTTAAAGTTGGGAGGAGCGCTCACGTTTTTAGGAGATCATCTCGAATGTCGCTGCTGAACATTTTTTCTCCTGTTGGCATTTCATCTCCTGTCATCTTAGAACCAAATCGATAAGATAGCGAGCGCCAAAGCTTGAGGGAAGAGTCTTTTTGTAACTTCTACTGATGCGTACACACAAGCACATATTATCTTAACATATACATTTTTTTTTTAAATCTATATATGCATCTCTGAACTTTCACATGTGCCTGCAAAATATGACTCCTCCCAAGTTCCTTTGAGTTTTGTGTTGTGTGAGGTATGACAAGATTGTGTTTCAGTTTCTTTTTTTGTATTTTCATTTTTTTTTTCTGTTGCATTATTTTTTTCCTGTTTGTGTTTTTCTTTTCTCCAAAGTTGTATTTTTTTTTTTTCATAAAAAAAGAAACAAAAAAATATAAAAAAGAAATTCCTGTTTTTTTGTTGGTTGTAAATTCCTCCTGATAAAAGGGGACGGACAACTGGACAGACACACACAGACAAACAAGATCAGTTGGCTTATCAACACAAAACTATAGATGTGAAAAAGAAGGGAAATATTTTCTATGTTACACTGCACGCATGGTCAAAAAGTGACTACAGCTGTTTTTTTTTTCCTCTTTTACACAGAGCAGTTTAAGCGTCAAAAAACAAACAGAAAAAATAAGAAAAACAACAATGATAAAATGAAAAAACGAAAAAAAAAAAAAATCTCCAATAATTTTGTTCAGGAGTCTTTTTTTTTTTTTTTTTAAAAGTCATCTCTTTTCATTTTGTTTTATGGATTTATAATCATTTCATATATCTTTTTTTTTCTTAATCTAAATCAGACTCAGAAGGTAAAGCAGCATTATAACCCTTACTGTCACACACACATACCCAGTCAGCTCACGAGAACAAAGGACATCAATAGGTTTTTTTTCTTTTTCTCTTTTTCAGTTCTTTTGCAAAGAATCTGTTGGAATCCCAAACCTGCATCTCTGGAATAAGGGATCGCTTTCTGATCCTCACCATATGAAAAGTTGGATATTATCCTTTTTGGAAGGAGCTGAGGGGGGTTTAGGAGTCGGGGGTAGTGGGGGTGTTGGGGGGGGTAAGGGGGCATTTGGGGTTGTCAGCTGGCATGGGAACGAGGGCTCATGTGGGGTTGTTGTAAGGGGACCGAAGGGGAGACGTGCACGTATCCCTACATCGCCGTCTCCCCTTCTTCCTAGTGTTCGTTAACATCGTCACTTAACAACCGACCACATCACCCTCTCACGCCCATGTCAATGATGGCAGTGAGGGTTTGAGGCCCTCCGCTTTCTTTTTTTTCCGTCTCCTGTCCCACGCTTTTCTTCTTCTTCTCCTCTCCCCATTCTCACATTCTCGCCGCTCAAGTCTGTTGTTCCCGTCGCTGCTGCTCTTTTTTTAAAATTCTGCCGTTCACATTCATTCGGTGGCGCCGCTCTAAAAAGGGCAGTTATGGCCAGCCTTGTCTCACAAGGGAGAGGCCTGGATCCTGTTTGGTGTCAATGATTCTGGGCCAAACTTTAGGGGGGGGTGGGATGGTGGTGGGGGTAAAATAACTAAGGGTGCTTAGGGACGATGAGAGGGGGGGAGAGAGGAGGATGATGATTATGATGGAGGGGAGGGTGTTGGAATTTGAAATGTCACCAGGCTGACTCAACTATGGGGAGGATGAGAGGAAAATGAGTACTAAAGGGAGAATGAAGTGCTACAAAGGGCCCCCCACCCTCCTACGCAGGGACCTCTCTCTTAAGGGGCGGTGGTAATGTACTGTTGGTCTAATACTGACAATGGGACAGGTTTGGGACTGAGCCCACTGCAACTGCAAGCCTCTGTCACACAGAGGGTCAGGATGCCCATTTAGGGGTGCGTTTAGTGTAGGGGAGGAAAGAGGGGGGGGGGGGGGGGGTAATGTCTAAACCAACAATTGATGTTGGTTAAATCTTAATGAGTAAGGGGCTGAAGAGAGAGGGCTGCTGCAGTAGTGCAAAAACTCCCACCAGCCTGGCTAGGTGGGGGTTTCATAATGGTTGGTGGGGTGCAATTCAGTCTGAGCTAGGCTCTAGAAAGGGGCAGGGCAGGGTGGGCTGTGGATCTCTGGAAGTGGTGATGATGTGCTTGTGGAAGGGGGGAGGGGGTGGGGGTGTGGGGGGTTCTTCTGAGAGTCAGACCAGACTCCACCGTTGTGCCCAAGGGTGGCGTTCCAGTTCCTCCCTCCTCCAAGCGTTGCTCCAGATGTTTGAAGCAGTAAGGCCCGGCCATCCGTAACGATTATCCACCATCCCTGCCACGCGTTCCTCTGCTTCGGTACTCCTGATGGGGTGCACAATACCCATCCTGTACAAGTACCCGGTATCAACTACTGCTTGGCATTGGATATAAAATAGATTTTCTTAATCTCTTTTTTTCATTCATTCTCTTCTTATGAGAGTGGTAAACCCAGTTAGATTTGGCTTGGCCCCAGAATTGGAATGAACAGAGTGGGCTTTTATAATCAGATCAACATTCTTGAATGGTTTTTTTGGCTGGTACACTGCGATATCTGCCATGGATATTTGCTGTGGGATACTACTGTTATAGTGGTGAGCATTGGCAAAGTGCATAAGACTAAAAGGGAGTTTTAGTTGCTGCTGATCAGGCTTAATTTCTGCTGATAACATTTCAACTTCTTACATCTAATGCACTGTCCATGCATGAAAGAAAGCTTATCTCGATGAAATTTTTATAAAAATCCAATGGCAGCCATCATAAGTACAGTGTAAGATCGCCATGATGCAGAAGGAAACGGCCCTTTCTATGCATGCTAATTCAACGGGCGTGGCCACCAAGGGTTTTCAGTTACTCTGTTATCTATCCTCTTGCTGCTTGCTCAGATGGGTGTCAGCTGGGCTGTACATCCACACTGTCCTTCGTCGCTTCAATGAGTCGGTTTCTGTTTTGACAGAAACAAGGTAAATCCAAATTTCAAAAGATGACACTTGGTCCCATATAACAAAAAGAGATAACCCGAATGTAATGGGTGCCATTCCCTGAAGTCAGTAAAACCTTTCTCACAGGGATGGCTGGCCCTCCTGTCTTCAGTGGTATTTCATTTCAACCAAGTGATAGCACTGAGGGTGTGTGTGTGTGTTTATGCCGTGAGTGTTTTTGTCTTTCCATGACTACAAGTGTGCACCTACACGAATAAAAAATAAAAATCATGCACATCTGTGTGTTAATCTACACATGCGCCAACTTGAATGGTGTATGTCTGTGTGTAGGCTGTGGGCAGCTGCCCTGTGTCCACAGAGGTGAGGTAGTGCCTGACACCACAGGGGCAGTATTGCTGCCTCAGCCTGGGGGTGTGTCCACTTTGAGGTAAATGGTAGCCTTCTTGGCGTTTGCCTGCTCTCAGTGATGCCCATGGTAAAAAAAAAGGCAAATGTGTATGGAATCCTGGAGGGCCTACACTGAGCTGAGTCTGTGAGGAGAGGACTCTGTACAAACCCTGCAGGTTAGGGCTGTATATCAACACTGTCATGCAGTGCATACAGTAAAATGAGGCATTCATGTTACTCTGAGGTGATGTGTGTGTTTTCATGTTTATATTTGTGTGTGAGAGAGAGAGAGAGAGAAAGAGAGAGAGAGAGACAGCGAGAGAGAAAGAGAGAGACAGATAGAGAGAGAGGAAGTGTGTGTATGTGTAAATGAGCTTTGCTGCCTTGCTGGTGGCTGCTGCTATTCAAACTCTCCTTGGAGGCTGGGTGTGGGAGATTTACTCCTGACCCCTGCCTCTGAATCCAGCTATTAAATCTTACTTCCTCCCTGCTCCTCCCTCCTCTCTCCTTCAAAGTGTCCCTCTTCCTAATCCCCTCTCTTCTTTCTTTCTTGGAGAGAGAAGGGCTTAATTGTCATTCATAAGAGGGTAGGCTGCTGGCACAAGCAACTCGGACAATGACAAGGCAAGTCTGCTCGTGTTTGTGTTGCGCGCGTGTGTTTTGTGTGTGTGTACATGTGCGTGTAGGTACGTGTATGTGTACGTGTGTGTGTGTGTGTGTGTACGAGTGTGCGTGCGCACTGTATGTCACAGGAGCCGGTCCAATGACAAAAATGAAGGTAGATATGGAGCCATGGTCTGCACGTTTTTCAAAGGTAGACAACACAATTTCATAAAACTGGAGTAGCCTTGTATAAATATAGCACCGGTTTCACTGGGATCTAAAAAGAAGAAGCTCCAAAAACAGCTGTAACGGCTCAGATTGATTTGAGGAATTGAAAATAAGTAGGTCTGGTAGCTCTGCTTCACTACAGCAATTATACACCAGAGTAATGCAAAAAGCATCTGCTGAAATTTCAATGTGCAGTGTCTGCTGATTGCGTGACTGTGAGCAATAATATGTCACTATTGTCCATATTTTCTGAATTACTGCCTTAACACTTATTCAGAAATAATACTGTGAGGTGCTGGCCAGCATGGGAGCTGGAAACACGGGCTTCAAAACAGATGTGTATCTGTGACCGCTACAAAGAACCAGAGAGGGGGGGTGGACCCCTGCTAAGAGCGCTGCTCTGAGGAACTGAGGTGGAACAGGCTGCGGCTGTGTGTGTGTATGTGTGTGTGTGTATGTGCATGTGCTGTGTGTATTTGTGTACGTGTCTTGGCAAATGGCTACAACTCTTACTAGATAAGACATCATGCTCAGACAGAAGGGCCCCCACACGGATTTTAAAACAGGGGTAAGTATAAGGAGGAGAAAGAGGTGGAGGAGAGGGTGTTCAAAAAACAAAATCCTCTGTTTGCTTGACTCCTGTTGCTGGTGTGTTGTTTCTGTTTTTGTTGTTTCCAGTTTTTAAACCACAAAACTGTGAATACGATGTCGGAGAAATGCAGATTCCTGCCAAGAGGACTCTCCCTCCATCCTTCCCCCATTAAACATGATGGCCCTTCCCATCTCCCAGTTTGCCCCAAACTTCCGCTTCCCTTTGCGTGGTGGCAACTGAGTTTCACACCTCCTGGTCCTCAAAGACCTCCAGGAAGAGAGGCGGGAAGAGTTCGTTGGGACACTCCACCTTCATGTGAAGGAAGCGGCTGGCGTGGCACGCCCCGATCATCCGCAAGTCTGTCACCTTCATCAGGAGCTTCGGCCAGAAGTGGGGAATGTTGTGCTTGCGGTAGTTGATGTAGTGCTCAAACGCCAGCAGGTAGGTCTCCTGGCACTTCTCGATCTTGTCCACGCAGGTCAGCCCGGAGCGGTCTGCGGGGAGCGGGGGAGGGGGAGGAGGAGGAGGCGGGGGGATAGGGAGAGTGAAGGTGAGAGGAGGAGTGGGTGTGGGTGGAAGCAGATGGAAGTAAGAGAGGGAAAAGATAAGTGAGAAGGGGGGAGAGGGAGAGGGGGTAAGGAGAGGAGGAAGGGAGTGGAAGAGGGAGAAGATATGGAAGATGAGCGATGCACAGAAGGAGCGGGGGAGGAGGTGGAGGAGGGACGGAGAGCATTTGCAAATGAGTGCATAAGCAATCATCAGTTCAGTATAATTTCTGACAACATGTCAACATCCAGGCAGGGAAATGTTGATCATCAGTCAGCTCAGTGAACACTTTCATGTGTTATCACGCACGATTAGCATTAAGATATGCCGTATGTACTGTCATGCATTATGGTTGATAGTGTTTTCTGAATACAGAGCCCAGTATTACATAAACACATTGTCTGAATCCTTAATTAAATCAATAATAATCATAATAATAAAAATAAATTCAATAGCAGCGTTAGACAAACCTTAAGTGAGATCTGTGAAGCATTAAATTAAAAACATATTCTTTCCTAAATAATTAAAATATACATATTGAATACTCATCTTATCTTATTTCCTACTTTAATTTCACATATTTGGTTATATGTATTCTCCTGCTTTTTTAATAATATGCTATAATCTATCACTTTGATACCTTTGCAAGAGGCCAACATTATAGACTATATTTCTTTATTTGCATCCAAAACTGAGAGTATATTATGTGTTCTCAAACCAAAAAAAAAAGAGTTCAAAAACAGCTTTGAGTGTGAAAGCTTCTTGTTTTTCACATCTCACTCTTCAGACTTCCTGCTTTTAACATTAAATATGTGATGTTGACTTTTATCTTCAAGCCACGATTACATTTTTGATTCAGGCTCCAAAACCTACAGAGGAACTCAACGGGCAATGACTAGTAATAAGAAGGGTCGTCATGGAGAGCTGTGTGTCTGGAAGAACACAGAAGACTCAAAAATGTACATTTACATTACATTTACTTTGAAATCCTCCAATAAAAAACTCCTGCATTATTCTCAAATTTCAGAATAAGAGCGTGAGGAGTTCTCTGGCGGACACCGACCTGAGCTCATGAGCAGCACGGCCTGCAGCAGGGCCACCTCTGTGTCGTCCAGGTTGAACTGCGCTAAGCTCTTGCCCAAATCAAAGATGGCGTCCGACACTACGCCCAGCCCGCCGTTCTTCAGCTGCTCGCGCTTCACCGCCATCTCCCCGCTCAGCGTTAGCGTCTCGCTCTCTGGGTCGTAGCGCATAGCAGCTCGCAGCGACATGATCTCCATGCAGCAGCCCTTCAACAGGATGATCTGGTCTTCACAAGGCAGCTGGGGAGGGAAGAGGTACATGTTTTATTATATGGACAGTGTTTGGAAGGCTTTGACATAACAATAAAACCTCCAAATCAAAGCATAAATAAAGAAAAACACTTTTGACACTACTTTTGAAATATTTTGTATAGAATACCAACACCAGAATATATTAGAAGTAAAAAACACTTTGATTTTTAGCAGATTGAAGCTGCTTAATTTGTCTAAATGAGATCATGTACGTCTCCAATAGTCATACAATAAAATACATCCCAACTCTCCTAAATTTACTTTAACTCTCCTGTTGTCCTCTTTTGACTGTTCCTTCCTTCCTTCCTTCCTTCCTTCCTTGCTTCCTTACTCCTTTCCTTCCTTCATTCCAACGCTCCTCCCTTCCTGCTTTCCTTCCTTACTTCCTTCCTTCCTCCTTCCCTCCTTACTCCTTTCTTTCCTTCCTTCCTTCCTTGCTTCCTTACTCCTTTACTTCCTTCATTCCAAGGCTCCTTTCTTCCTGCTTCCCTTCCTTCTCTCCTTACTTCCTTGCTAATTTCCTTCCTTCATTCCTAGGCTCCTCCCTTCCTGCTTTCATTCCTTCCTTCCTTCTCTCCTTACTTCCTTGCTTCCTTCCTCCTTCCTCCTTTCCTTCCTTCATTCCTAGGCTCCTCCCTTCCTGCTTTCCTTCCTTATTTCTTTCCTTCTCTCCTTACTTCCTTCCCCCCCCTCTACTCCTTTCATTCCTTCCTTCCTTCTCTCCTTCCTTCCTTCATCTTTTCCTTCCTTCCTCCCTCCCGCCTTACTCCTTTCCTTCCTTCCTTCTTTCCTTCCCTCCTGTCCTACCTTGGCCTGAGGACAACAGAAGGGTTAAAGAGTAAAAGGTCAATGCTTGTGAGTAGAGGGAAAGAGAGAGAAAGAGAGAGAGAGAGAGAGGGAGAGAGAGAGAGAGAGAGAGAGAGAGAGAGAGAGAAAGAGAGAGAGAGAGAGAGAGAGAGAGAGAGAGAGAGAGAGAGAGAGAGAGAAGAAGAAGAATTAAGTAGAAAATAATCTCTCTCATCCATTCACAAGTGAAATGTTTGCACTTGTAGACTTCATTTTGCTTGAGTAGAGTGTTTATGACTAGGAATCACAAAAGCTGGAGCACCGAGGCCAGGAAAAATAAGGGAGGAACCTTATTTTCCGCAGCCTCATCCACCATACTGTAAACATTATACATGTGCACTGATGTAGCGATGACGTACATGGAGGCGTAGTAGCTCCAAAATTCCCCTCCGACTCTTTCAGGAACTTTATAATCATGTAATAATGTCACGTTTCCCACTTCTTACGCACACTATTTGGAATTTCGATCCTGATCCTGGCTCTTGACACCCACCTTTAAAAAGGATAATTCAAGTTTAATACAGCGTGTCCGACCGTCGGAGCGCTCCTGTTAACCGCCTCGTCTGACTTTTATTTTTTAGCTGCGTCGCCACATTCCCCAAGATCTCACCCATTAACTTTTTCACGAAATAGCCGAATTGTAATAAACCGGAATCATCGTCCCCTTAAAAGAAAGATTAAGTGAAGACAAATGATAGGGATGAGGGAGTAATCACAGGAAGCTCAGCTGGGGAAAGGAATAATAGTGAAGCGAGGAAGGCCCAGATGTGGCGCAGAGGAAGGCGATGGGAGAGAGAGAGAGGGGGGGGCATGATGATGGGTTGAAAACCAGCCGACTTTTCCTTTTTTCTTTTTTTTTTTACTTTTACTGATGAACAAAGATTATGACTAATACACCCTGATTTACATGGATATTAGAATCTCTGGGTTGAAACTCATTTGATTAAATCTACAGACTCCGGTGTGCTGAATTAAATCTCACCTTAATGTCAGCTAGTTTCTTATTTCACTGCTCTCGACTGCTGAGTAGATTAATTGGCATTCATTGGCTTGATTTGTCTTATAAATTTGTAGCTGCAGGGCACGTTCAAAGTAAACGCTTATTATGCATTTACGGGGCCCGCATCAATTTGTACAAAAGCAATAAGACTAATTTTTAGTGGCTGGATGAGTGCTGGCTTTTGTTTCCGTGCATTCTTATTAGTCATTCACTGCGGCGGCATGAACAGATCTAATGCAGGCTGAACAGGTTTTCTCCCTCTCCGTCTTTCACCAGATTAAAAAGGCCTTTTTTCATAATTGATTATATTGTGAGTTAAACAGAACATATTGAACATGACTAATTATCTGCTTCGGTGTTTGGAATATTAAAACTCTGAAATTGTTGAGTTTCTTTATTAATCAATAGAATATCCAGCACTCATTTGCTCATTTGAATACTGGCATCCATCATAATTGTAATTATTTATACAATAATAATAGTGTTATTTTACAAAGTGATTGAACTCTACTTCGAAATATGCTGATTTAAAAAAAAAAAGATGACTTAAACCTACAAAAGTGTGATTTATGTTCTCAAAATGCGATTTTATTTTTCTACTTCCTGTAATTCATTACGCCCCAGCTCCCAATCACGTAGCTTTTCTTTCTTTCTGACACACACACACACACACATGCACACGCACACACACAATAGCTCAGCCACCCTGATAATTATCCAATCACACAAGGTCTCATTACAAGCAGCAGAGACAAGACACATGATTACACGTTGCTAATTGAGACAAGGCTAGCGAGAGCAGGAGTCCCTCTCTGATTGTCTGGAGCACAAAAGGAAGCTTCCACATATATTTATACACACAGCAGCGTTTAGATTATTCTGGGAAAAATGAAATTATATAGAAAAATCTACTAAGTTACAACTCTTGTGCCGCATGCTCTTGTGGTATT
The DNA here is from genome assembly GCF_027409825.1 of Scomber japonicus. Lineage (NCBI taxonomy): Eukaryota > Metazoa > Chordata > Actinopteri > Scombriformes > Scombridae > Scomber > Scomber japonicus. Next base: position 5,723,702 of record NC_070597.1, on the reverse strand, counting down.
TCTCAAGAAGCAGAAGAAAAATCGACCCTCTAAATCTCACATTTCCTCAACAAACACACCCAACTTAGAGCCAGCCAGGAGCTTGGCTATCTCTGGTATGTGTTATATCTTTCTCTCTCTCTGTCAGACTCCCACACGGCTCACTTTGCTCCACAGGACCATTAAGGGCCACTCACCTCAGAGAACATGGGCAGTTTTTTGGCAAAGTCAACGACACGGGTGATGGCAGGAGTGATGATCTTCGTGAACTCGCTGAAGGCCTCCAGGTCCACCTTGTCTCCGTCTGACGTCGGGGCAACGGGGGACTGGCCAATTTTGTCTGGCTAAAATTGAAAAAAAAAGAGAAGAAAACGTAGGAGGATGATTAATGACATTAAAGATAAACAGATGGTGGTTAAAAAAAAAAAAAGTGCCACTTAGATCTAATGACAATCCCACATACAGTATATGGTCACCAAGCTTGTGCTCTAAACACTCATAAGATCACAAAATGTGTATTCATCCGCAGCTGAAAATAGTCCCCAACAAATGTACTATTTCCTTCTGTTTAAGTCATATTTGTAGTATATAGTACAAGGAAGTCAGGTAGTAGAAGAGAGGCAATAATAAATTGCTGGTTTTGCTCCAGCCTTATCATCAGAATATCACAAAATGTGTATTAATCCACAGCTGAAAATAGTCCCCAACAAATTCACTATATCCTGTTTAAATCGTATTTGCTATAAACTACAGTGCCCAGCTTACATCTTCAGAGGGAATAAATTAGTTTGGGTATAGTACAAGGAAGTCAGGTAGTAGAAGGAAGTCATGTAGTAGAAGAGAGGCAATAATAATTTGATGGTTATAAGTGCTGGTAATAATCCGCAGCTGAAAATAGTCCCCAACAAAAGCATTATTTCCTTCTGTTTAAGTCATATTAGCTAAAAACTACAGTGCCCAAAATAATTAGAAAATTATTGAGCCTTTAAAAAACATATTTGTGAACTGTATGTTTAGGTTACATCATTAGTTTGGGTATAGTACAAGGAAGTCATGTAGTAGAAGAGAGGCAATAATAATTTACTGGTTATGCTCATCAGAATATCACAAAATGTGTATTAATCCGCATCTGAAAATAGTCCCCAACAAATGCACTATTTCCTTGGGTTTAAGTCATATTTGCTGTAAACTACAGTGCCCAGCTTAAATCTTCAGTGGGAAGTCAGGTAGTAGAAAAGAGGCAATAATAATTTGCTGGTTATAATTGTGGTATTAATCCGCAGCTGAAAATAGTCCCCAACAAATGTACTATTTCCTTCTGTTTAAGTCACATTAGCTAAAAACTACAGTACCCAGCTGTTGGAAATGACAGACCCTTAATAAAAAACAAATATTTGTGAGCTGTATGTATAAGTTACATCTTCAGTGGGAATAAATGAGTTTGGGTATAGTACAAGGAAGTCATGTAGTAGAAGAGAGGCAATAATACATTGCTGGTTTTGGCCCAGCCTTATCATTTAAATGAAACATGAAAGTAAATATTCTACAATAGAAAAGGAGGAGGGGAGCATAATTGAGTCGGGTAGAATAAAGAACACAGCAGAGTTTACAAGGCAAGAAATAGAGTGCACTAAACTACAATAGAGGGCATTATAACAAGCTACAGTGAAGGGTAAGGGTGTGTTCTTAGACAAGAAAAAGCATAAAAGAATAAAATAATAGTATAGAAGACTTGATAAGAGTGGTGTGGAGCTTTGAAGGGAATAAAAAGGAGGAAACAACACAGCTTTAAATGGTTTTTATACCCTTTTTCTCCCTTCTACAAAGTGCTCACTTGCCTTGGGAGACAATTAAAACCAATTTATCAGATAAGGACAGCGGCATCGTGCTCTGTGAAAGAAATGGGACATGTCACCAGGCAGATAGCACTTACTTAGGAGGTCTGCAGAGAGGGAGCTGCACATCATCAATACATACAGTGTGTGTTTACAGAGTCGTGTATATTCAGGAAAATATATTGTTTTATCCTCCGGTGAATAAAGAGTGTGTCGAAGCCGGAGTCATTTATTCAAGCTGGGAGTTTCTACGATAAATGGGGATGAGATAAAAGTATGAGAATAATCACCTCACACAAGCAATCATCCATCATAATCCAAGAGGTAGAGGGGGCTGCGTAAATCAGCGGCGCATAAATCAGAGCAAACTTATTCAGTCCTGGGCTGAGAGCTCGGGAGCTGAGCGATAGACTTGGAGGTGTATAGAGGGTGTGTGATGGTAACGCTGAGGTATTTAGAAACCCCCCAGGGTATCATTTTCTAGCCCCGTCAAAAAATCCACACATGCTCCTCTTTCTATTAAAATGATAAGGAGATGCTGAGCAGAGCACGAGCCACCTGAGGTCAGTCTCTAATGATGGTAGAGGAAGATGGTGGAGATAACATTAAAGCAGGGATGTCAAACATACGGCTCGTGGGCCAGAACTGGCCAGCCGAGGGGTCCGTTCCGGCCCACCTTCCTTCCTTCCTTCCTTCCTTCCTCTTTCTTTCCTTCCTCCTTCCCTCTTTGTTACCTTCCTTCCTTCTTTCCCCTGTCCTTCTTTCCTTCCTCCCTCCCTCTGTTACCTTCCTTCCTTCCTTCCTTCTCCCCCTCCCTTCCTTCTTTCCTTCCTTCCTCCCTCCCTCCCTCTTTGTTAGCTTCCCTCCTTCCTTCCTTCTTTCCTCTGTCCTTCTTTCCTTCCTTCCTCTTTTCCTTTCTCCCTCCTTCTTTCCTCTGTCCTTCCTTCCTTCCTCCCTCCCTTCCTCTTTTCCTTTCTCCCTCCTTTTTTCCTCTGTCCTTCCTTCCTTCCTCCCTCCCTTCTTCTTTTCCTTTCTCCCTCCTTCCCTCCTTCCTTCCTTCCTTTCTCGAGGACAACAGGAGGGTTAACACTAGTGTCGCTCTGTCTTGACTATTTTCTTCTCAACACTAGAAATGAAAAAAAGCGAAAATGACCTCCAGCAGTGAAACCAATGATTTTCTTTGCTGCAGTCCATCTAAGTAATTATTTCATCTTCTTTTTTTTTTAACAAATTTTGCATAATTTCTCAGTAGGTTTGGGCGACATATCTATTTTTTCATACCTTCGTACCTTCTTTTTTTGACTCGTCACCTGGGTATACGGTGTAATGTATGAGATTGTCTAGCCAACCAAGCTGCGTGTCTCACATGTAATTAGCCTACTTAGACAAGTCTTGGTTAGTTTAAATACTTATGGCCTACTTATTCTTATACTTATGGCACAGAATAGTGAATAGATAGGAAAAGGAAGTGTCTTTCTTTTATAGATTCTTGCTGGAGGATCTGATTACACTTGTAATGTAACATCAGTGAGCTTAACGGAGATTATGACCAGCAGCTGAATAAAATCATGTAGCTAATAAGAGACTAAACCCAAAATATTCCCAAACAGGGTCAGAGGCATTTTTCCTTTTTTTTATTATTAGTCCTTTAATGCAGGCGTGTCAAACTCATTTTCATTCAAGGGCCACATACAGTCCAATTTGATCTCATGTGGGCTGGATCATTAAAAAGATGGGAGGAAGGAGGGAAGAAAAAAAGGAAGGAAGGAACGAAAAGGAGACAGGAAAGAAAGATGGAAGGAAGGAGGGAGGGAGGGAAGAAAGGTATGATGGACGGACAGAATGATGGATGGAAGGACAGAAGAAAGGAAGTAAGGAAAGATGGAAGGAAGGATAAAAGGAACGAAAGGAAGGCAGGAAGGAAAGAAAGGGAGGAAAGAAATATGGAAGGAAGGGAGGAAGGAAGGAAGGAAGGAAGGAAGGAAGGAAGGAAGGAAGGAAAAGGAGACAGGAAAGAAAGATGGAAGGAAGGAGGGAGGGAGGGAAGAAAGGTATGATGGACGGACAGAATGATGGATGAAAGGGCAGAAGAAAGGAAGTAAGGAGAGATGGAAGGAAGGATAAAAGGAACGAAAGGTAGACAGGAAGGAAAGAAAGGGAGGAAGGAAATATGGAAGGAAGGACAGAAGGAAGGAAGGAAAGATGGAAGGAAGGATAAAAGGAACGAAAGGAAGACAGGAAGGAAAGAAAGGGAGGAAGGAAATATGGAAGGAAGAACAGAAGGACGGAAGGAAAGATGGAAGGAAGGAAGGAAGGAAGGAAGGAAGGAAGGAAATCCCATTGACTTGAATTGAATGGACACATGCTATAGTCTCAATTACAGCAGCTTAGAAGAACAAACAGCATGTCACCAGTTGACAGTTGACCCAGATGACAGAGATGAATGAAGCCTCTTTATCTCACGTTGTTTAGCAGGTTGCTTTAAACCATTCTGGAGGAAGTTATTTCCTCACGTATCTCTTGCTGTTATCTAGCCATGAAGATAAACATTATGGGTTTTGTTTGTCCAGGTGTTGAGATAGCCGAGATTTCTGCCTTCACCCCAAGCCACCCCCCCACCCCCGCCCACTACAACAAAGCTATAAGAGATAGAGGATAAGCAGAGGTAGATGTACACAGGCGGATGTTTGATGTAAGGATCACAGAGTTTAAAGCAGATTATAATTTGTAACATAAAAGATTAAACCAGCGAGAGATAAAGTATGTAAGTAACCTTCCTCCAGGGTCAAATTGACCCCGTCTGTTTTGGCTGTTCCTTCTTTCCTTCCTTCATCTGTCCTTTCTCCCTCCTTCCTCCCTTCCTTCCTCCATCCTTTCCTTCCTTCCTCCCTCCCTCCTACCTTCCTTCCTTATTTCCTCGCTCCTTTCATTCCTTCCTTCCTTCCTTCCCTCCTTTCCTTCCTTCCTTCTTCATTCCTCCTTCATTTCCTTCCTTCCTCCCTTCCTTCTTTCCTCCCTCCCTCCCACCTTCCTTCCTTCCTTATTTCCTCGCTCCTTTCCTTCCTTCCCTTCCTCCCTCCTTTCCTTCCTTCCTTCTTCCTTCATTTCCTTCCTTCCTTCCTTCCTTCTTTCCTCCCTCCCTCCCACCTTCCTTCCTTCTTTATTTCCTCCGTCCTTCCTTCATCTGTCCTTACTCCCTCCTTCCTCCCTTCCTTATTTCCTCCCTCCTTTCCTTCCTTCCTCCCTCCTTGCCATCCATCCTTCCTTCCTTATTTCCTCCCTCCTTTCCTTCCTTCCTTCCGTCTTTCCTTTCGTCTTTCCTTTACTCCCTCCCTTCCTTCCTCCCTCCTTTCCTTCCTTCTTCCTCCCTTCCTCGACTCTAGGACAACAGGAGGGTTAAAGCAGTGAGGTAGTAAGAAGGTAAATTGAGTCCATCAGGATACAATAAAAGACACATTTAGTTGCAACATAGCTACAAAAAAAAGACGAGTTCACACAGACAGACAGAGATGTATGTGTGTGTTTATATGTGTGTGATGGTGTTTGTGAATATTCCTCCCATCTTCGGCCTGTGGGGGTTTCTTATGGCTTCCCTTATGTATAGTTATTGTTTGCTTATTTAAGTGAATGGCTGGCACAGAGGGAAAACACTAGCCTGCAGAGCTGGTGAGGTTTGTGCTTGTTATTCAGAGAGCTTCAACATTATGGGGCAATAGTATCAAGATCTCTATGAGTGTTATAAAGTTGGTAAAAAAAAAGAAGAAGAAGATATTTGGATTAAAACAGTGAGAGATAAAGTTATTATCCTTCGTGTCATCCTCCTGGGTCAAATTGACCCTGTCTGTTCTGGCTGTTCCTTCTTTCCTTCCTTCATCTGTCCTTTCTCCCTCCTTCCTCCCTCCCTCTCCTACTTTTCTTCCGTCCTTATTTCCTCCCTCCTTTCCTTCCTTCCTCCCTCCTTTCCATCTATCCTTCCTTCCTTCCTTCCCCCTTTCCCTTCCTTACTCCCTCCTTTCGTTCTTTCCTCCCTTCCTTCCTTCCTCCCTCCTTTCCTTCCTTCTTTATTTCCTCCATCCTTCCCTTCCTTCTTTATTTCTTCCGTCCTTCCTCTCTCCTTTCCATCCATCCTTTCTTTCCTTCCTTCCTCCCTCCTTTCATTCCTTCCTCCCTCCTTTCCTTTCTTCTGTATTCCCTCCGTCCTTCCTTCCTTCCTTTCCTTCCATTATGGGGCAATAGTATCAAGCTCTCTAAGAAGCCAAAATAGTCAAAAAAAAAAAAAGAGAAGATATTTGGACTTCAACAGGAAACACAGTACACATTGGCAATTGACAATCTGTAAATCAAGAAAATAAAAAGGGGGGGGGGGGGTAACTTTTTCTTTGTTTTTACTGCAGTTTCAACAGTTACATAGCGTGTTTCAACTGTTGACCTTTTATCAGATGGATTAGTTCTGAAAAGTTTGCTCCAGCAGCGCCGCATGAAGAGAAATGAGCTCCATATGTTTTAATGTGGCTAATCAGAATGGATGGTTCGGCCTGTGTGCTATGAACTGTACATTTTGGCTCATATACTGGATGTGATTATAACTTCATTAAAATGCATTATACATGAAGGAAATTAATTGTATAACATCACTTTTTAACCCTCCTGTTGTCCTCGAGTCAAGGAAGGAAGGGAGGAAGAAGGAAGGAAAGGAGGGAAAGGAGGAAGGAAGGATGAAAGGAGAAAGGAAGGAAGAAGGAAGGATGGAAGGGAGGAAGAAGGAAGGAAGTATGGATGGAAAGGAGGGAGGCAGGAGGGAGGAAGAAGGAAGGATGGAAGGGAGGAAGAAGGAAGGAAGTATGGATGGAAAGGAGGGAGGCAGGAGGGAGGAAGGAAGGAGAGAAGGAAAGGAGGGAAGGAAGAAGGAAGGATGAAAGGAGAAAGGAAGGAAGGAAGGAAGGAAGGAAGGAAGGAAGGAAGGAAGGAAGGAGGAAGGAAAGAAGGAAAGGAGAAAAGGAGAAAAGGAGGAAGGAAGGAAGGAAGGAAGGAAGGATGGAAGGAGAAAGGAAGGATGGAAGGGAGGAAGAAGGAAGGAAGTATGGATGGAAAGGAGGGAGGCAGGAGGGAGGAAGGAAGGAGAGAAGGACATAGGAAAGAGGGAAGGAAGGAAGGAAGGAAGGAAGGAAGGAAGGAAGGAAATCATAATGCATAGAAAGTGAGTTTTTTACTGTCTTATGATTTGTTGTATGTGTCGACTATTTTTACTGAACTTGGAAAATCTAGTTTCTGACACTCTGCCTCATTTTCACCCCCGAGGACACTTACATTTTTAATTTAAGCTTATTATATTTCCAACTTCCTTTTTTTTTTTAGCTGACTCACTTTGCTCTAAGTTTTAATTGCTTAGGGTTTTAATATGTTAGTATTTCATTAATTTGGTTTTATTTATTTATTTATTCTTACTGTGGTTCTTATCTTATGTGGTTCTGTAACTCAATATATCACAGAGTCTATATAAAGCAGAGGAGTCAAACTCATCTTCATTCAAGGGCCACATACAGACCAATTTGATCTCATGTGGGCCGGATCATTAAAAAGATGGAAGGAAGGGAGGAACGAAGGGAAGGAAAAGAAGACAGGAAGGACAGAAGGAAGGAAAGAAGGAAGGAAGGAAAAAAGAAAGAAAGGGAAGAAGGAAGGAAGGAAGGAAAAAAGAAAGAAAGACAGAAAGAAAGAAAGAAAGAAAGACAGAAAGAAATAAACAAACAAAGAAAGGAAGGAAGGAAGGAAGGACAGTGGGCCGGATTGGATCCCTAGGCGGGCCGGTTGTGGCCCACGGGCCGCAAGGGAAGAAGGACAGAAGGAAGGAAGGAAGGAAGGAAGAAAGGGAAGAAGGACAGAAGGAAGGAAGGAAGGAAGGAAGGAAGGAAGGAAGGAATGAATAAAATGTGATATATCAGTGGGAGATTGACAAAGTTGTTGATTAATAGCAGTTACCCCATGGCTATTTTACAAGATGCTATTTTGTGGAAGGAACGAAGGGAAGGAAAAGAAGACAGGAAGGACAGAAGGAAGGAAGGAAGGAAGGAAAGAAGAAAGGGAAGAAGGACAGAAGGAAAGAAGGAGGGAAGGAAGGAAGGAAGGAAGGAAGGAAGGAAGGAATAAAATGTGATATATCAGTGGGAGATTGACAGAGTGGTTGATCATTAGCAGTTACCCCATGGCTATTTTGAAAGATGCTATTTTGTGTCTGGCTTCAAAACTCATTTTTAGTAAAAAAAGAAAAAAGAAAAAGCTCAATCGCAATAAAATATACATCTAAACCAGATTGATCGGAATAAATTGATAATATATCTGACTATCTATGTTCAACCAAAGCCATAGAAGTCCTCATACAGATTTTAAATGGCTGAGCAGAACATCTGAAGCCTGCAGGTCGACTCTGTGCTGTTTGAGAAATGTTTCAGAGACCAACAGCGAACGACTGTGGATCGAAAAAAAAAAAAAGGGGAGATTTGTGTGATTTAAAAGACTGCTTTGCTTGGCCAGGAAAAGGAAATAAAAGACTTGGAGTGTGAAAAGTAAAACGTTTACTCCCAGGATAGAAGGAGTAAGAGCACATAGCATCCTGCAGCCATTTTTGCTGTCATACTCGATTATTTTTATCATGTGAATTTTAGCCCTATTAAATGTTTCACAATAGTAAGTGTATACATATGTACTAACAGATGCACATAGATACAAACACACTAGGTTTCATATTAAACCACATATGGATATGCTTCAGAGGACTGTTGCCTCACTGATAAGATACTCACAAATCACTTTTAATGCATTTTAATACAAAGTTAGAACTAAATATTGGGACTGCTTCTAGACAGATGTGCAGACATGCTCATACACAAAAATCACAGCCGTATGAACAGAATCTGTGCTCGTAAAAAGCTGTTTCCAGATGCCTGACCACAGACTGTGAGAGGGAGAACACTATGTAACTGTAACTCAGGCTCAGTGTGTGTGTGTGTGTGTGTGTGTGTGTGTGTGTGTGTGTGTGTGTGTGTGCCTGCAGATTTTAGAGGCTTAGTGAGTTTTCAGCCAAGCTACACAACAATGGAAAAGACACATGAGTGAAGCAGGTTTTTCTCGACGTGGTGTTGGTAGTTCGGTCTTAGCAGCTGTGAAAAATCCAAAACCCCCCCCTAGGGCTTTTTTAGTGTCAAAAAAACCATTAGCTAAGTGCCAATATGATCCTTAAAAAATATAGCTGACCGGGTCCATTCACTCATGGCAATATAACACTTTAAAGTAGACCCTTTCAAAGCATGACAAGCGGATTGACTCAAATGCCCTTCCCACATTTAACAGTGGACCCAAGTGAGACTCCATTTAACATGAATGTAGCTCTGAGTTATCTACAGGAGACATGTAACGATGTAATGCTTTATATTATCTATATGGACCCACATCCTTATCATCATTTCCTACATTTGCAGTGACTTGGGTGATTCCATGCCTCGATGGATTTAAGCTGCAAAAATTGGTTTCCTATCAAGTAAATGGTTGGTAGATCTTATGAGTTTAATAGATGATATCATGGATGCATTAGGATCCAAGTGCAGGTGAATATGTTTCATAAGGACTCTATATATATATTTAACTACGCTCATCTTTAGGATATAAATGGACCACTAGTTTTCTTTATTTTTCATCACAAAGTCATTCACTCATCAGTTAAGCTTTGTGTCGTCCTCCCGGGTCAAATTGACCCAGTCTGTTTTGAATGTGCCTGCCTTCCTTCCTTCCTTCCTTCCCCTGTCCTTCTTTCCTTCCTTCCTCCCTCTTTCTTTCCTCCCTACCTCCCTCTTTGTTACCTTCTCTTCCTTCCTTCCTTCTCTCTTTCGTTCCTTCCCCTACCTTCCTTCTTTCCTCTGTCCTTCTTTCCTTCCTTCCTCCCTTCCTTCTTTCCTCTGTCCTTCTTTCCTCCCTTCCCCTTTTCCTTTCTCCCTTCTTCCTTCTTTCCTCCCTTCCTTCCTTCCTTCTTTCCTTCCTTCCTCCCTCCCTCCCTTCCTTCCTTCCTCTTTTCCTTTCTCCCTCCTTCCTTTCCTTCTTTCCTTTCTCGAGGACAACAGGAGGGTTAAAAGTGTTTATTTAGGTAGACAGCATTATACTGGCTGTCTAACCTATTGAATTTAACCATTAGTGCACTTTATCAGTATATATCTTCTTCTTCTTCTTATCAAATGACTGCAGCGTTTCAGCTTGACCTGACTGTAATCGGTGCATCATTCGAACAAAGTCATCCCTGAGTGAGTCGTCATCATCTGGGAGCAAAAGTACAGTACAGTGCATGACGGCGAGCGGTGGCCCTTTTTATAGCCTCTGTACCCACAAGGCTCAATGGTCTCATCCTGGTTGGCATTGCATGTAAATTTAGATATTCAGAGTTCAGTAGCCACAGACTCCAGAGCCCCATTAGAGGGGGAAAGACTGTGTGAAATGGGACTGTTTATCCTTTTTAGATGAACCAAGCTCGAGGCTGAGATTGGCTGTTTCTACACAGTTCTACTCAACCCTGCTCAAGGAAGAAAATCTGGTGTCTTTACACTCAAATCTAACCGTAACCCTCGACATTGTAACCATGGTGCTAAACCTAAATCTGGATTCAAGCACACAAAATCTCCAAAAACTAAAAAAAAAAACACAATCCAGCTTCAAATCCATCTTTTCTCCCATAAGGAAATGACTGTCTTCTCTACTTGAAGCTTCACACCTCCTCACCTAATCCCCACATGGCCCCCTTCCAACCACACCTGGGGACTTCCTTCTTGTTGCCTAGCAACTTCTTTCACAATACCTGCCATTAGACCACAAGGACTTTCAACCCCTCTTCAGATGAACCCCCCATTATTTTTCCAATATAAAACCAACCTCAACCTAACAGGTCCTTCATGTAGATTTCTAATGTTTAAATAAAGGGAAAGTAAGGTTAGACACCGAGGGACAGCGAGGAAGGAACCAAAGAAATGAAGACAGGAAAGAGATTAAAGCCAAAATAGGGAGTCGAGGTGTGAATGAAAACTATGAGGGGAATTAGGTCTGGTTAAGAGCCCAGAGGGATTAGGATGAATAAACCTTTCAAATAGTGGAGAGAACTGAGAGACACTGAGAAATGAAGACACAGACGGAGGGAAACAGAAATAGTGAGCAGGGGAATATGGAGCGATAAAGCCATGGAGAGAGCTACACTGACAGTAATATGAGGACAGAGACTCAGCTTTCTGCCAGCTAGATAAAATGAAACCCTATCATTCATGACATTAGCTTGAATGTTTGAGGACATAGTCTATTGTTCAGTTAGGTTAGGTTGAGATGTGAAATTGAAGCACTAACACTAAAGCAGGCACCCTTGTGTCATGTGTCTTATATATATATTCATGAGAAGGAGTAATATATACCTTAGAGAACATCACACACAAATTATTATCCAAGGAAAAAGTTTTATGAAACTGGGGCATGAAAAATAAAATGATGTAAATTTATTTTATGGTTTTTTGCACAGTGTTAGTAACAGTATTGTTCTTACAGTGGTTGTAATTTGTGTTAGAATATGTTTTACTTAACCCTCCTGTTGTCCTCAGGTCAAGGAAGGACAGAAGGAAGAAGGAAAAGAGGAAGGAAGTAAGGAAGGAAGGAAGAAAGGGGGTAAGGAGGGAGGAAAGGAGGAAGGAAGGAAGGAAGGAAGGAGTAAGGAAGGAAGGAAGAAAGGAGTAAGGAGGGAGGAAAGGAGGAAGGAAGGAAGGAAGGAAGAAAGGAAGGATAGGAGTAAGGAGGGAGGAAAGGAGGAAGGAAGGAAGGAAGGAAGGAAGGAAGGAAAGGAGTAAGGAGAGAGGAAAGGAGGAAGGAAAGAAGGAAGAAAGGAAGGATAGGAGTAAGGAGGGAGGAAAGGAGTAAGGACGAAAAGAGGAAGGAAGGAAGGAAGGAAGGAAGGAAGGAAGGAAGGAAGGAAGGAAGGAAGGAAGGAAGGAAGGAAGGAAGGAAAGGAGTAAGGATGAAAAGAGGAAGGAAGGAAAGAAAGAAAGGAGTAAGGAGGGATGGAGGAAGGAAGCAAGGAAGGATGGAAGGTGGAGGGAGCAAAGAAAAAGGGGAGGAGGGGAAGAAGGAAGGAAAAATTAAAGAAAGAAGGAGGAAGGAAGGAAGGAAAGAAGGAACAGTCAAAAGAGACGGGGTCAATTTGACCCGGGAGGACGACAGGAGGGTTAAAGGCAATGATTGGAAGTCTGACCCTAACCTTAACACATGTGCAAGGCTTTTTCCCATCTCCCTCTGCTCCTGATCCGCCTACTCATGATGTTGTTTAATGATGTTAATGTTCACTTCTTTTGGATTTAATAATGGCAGATGATTATGCTAATTGTTGACATTTGGTTTCTTTGTGTGAGGTTATACTGGTTACTTCACAGTTAAGATTTATTATGTTGGCCTTTGTCCACCCTGAAGTTAAATCGAGCTCTTTCTGCATCATTTCATTTTGCAAATAAATAAACCAACTTTCTTTATGTTAAGCTGTTTGTCTTTGTGGTTGCTAGGGACTCAGGGAAAGACGATGCTTATTCGTGTTAGGTCTTCTTGGACACATCTCGTCTGTTTTCTTTTCTCGCTTCAATCCGCTGTAAGTTTGGTCAGTAGTTTTTCTTCTTCTAACTGCGGCTAACCATTACGATGTTCATGTGCCTGGAGAGCAGAGACTAAGCTAAGACGTGCTTTATGTGAGAAATTGGTGGAGAAAGGTGAGAAGGTGTTACCCTCGTTAGCTGCGGCTGCGGCTGAGGAAAAAAGGAAGCCGCACTAGTGGTGGATACCAAAGTGTTGGAGGTTGCTGGCTGGCGTACTCGCTGCTGCTGCTGATGGTGTGTGTCGACTGAACCAGCCTCTAATCATCCTGCAGGGTATGTCCTCAAACAATCATGAATAATTCAACGATTATTCCAGTTTATTCTTGTAGTTTCAGCTATTTTTATAACACCAAGTGAACTGCTGATCTGGGAATGCTGGGACAATGCTATAAAGAGGACATGAGGGCCAGGAAACACAACCAGTCAGAGGACCAGACATACTGTCAACAAACCTCAACTTCAGCCAACTTTATTTCCATGAGACAATGAAGGCGAACAATTAAACTTTCCCTGGGAAACATCTGTGCTGGTGCTATAGCCATAGCTGTGCACACACACACTGTTTTCCTGTGCAATGAGGGATGATTACACAAGTCATTCATTATTTATTTGTTCTGCTCACGGTAATGCACGGCTCCAGGAAGGAATAAAAACCATTCACGATCGAAACACACAACCCAATCGACAAATTCCATGAAAAAGGAGCAGGAAGAAGACAATCCTATTAGTCTTGCTTCTTACTCAAAACATTATAAACAACAGGAAAAGATGGTCTGTCAATTGTAGTGACTTAACAACCAATACCATCAATACCACCAATACCAATCACCACCAACTAAGGAAACCCATAACCTGAACACTTCATATGGTCTGATACTTTATACTTTCTTTATAACGTTTCTTGAACTGAATCATATTTATTTGTTCTGCTCAGGGTAATGCACGGCTCCAGGAAGGAATAAAAACCATTCACGATCAAAACACAACCCAATTGACAAATTCCATGAAAAAGCAGCAGGAAGAAGACAATCCTATTAGTCTTGCCCCTTACTCAAAACATTATAAACAACAGGGATAGATGGTGTGAGGGAGTTTTTTTGTCATGAGGGACTCATTGTGTCAGGTGGGCTGTAACAACTGTAAACACCTAAGCCACAGGCCTTTTGTTATACTTGATAAGACATTAACAGCAAACTGACCATGTTTGACCTAGTAGGGGGTCAGCAAATGATATCAGTGGTGTTTGAAGCAAGGTTATTATAGTTTTGAAATTTTCTTTAGTTTTTATTTTTATTTAGTTTTTCAGTTTGCTTTTTTATTTCAGTTTAGTTTTAGTTAGTTCATCAAGTGATTTAGTAGTTTTAGTTTGGTTTTATTTTGAAGGAATTGACTAGTTTTAGTTTAGTTTTATTTTGAAGGAATTGACTAGTTTCAGTTTAGTTTTATTTTGAAGTAATTGACTAGTTTTAGTTTGGTTTTATTTTGAAGGAATTGACTAGCTTCAGTTTAGTTTTTATTTAGTTTTAGTCTTAGTTTTAGTTTTTCAGGTATTAAGAGAAAGCCTTGACTTGTAGAAGCTGAAAAGGATAAAAGAATATGTGACACCAAATATGGTTTATCATATCATATATAAGTCCTTTTAATTTCACTCTTTAACCATGGCTGCTGCAGGACAGGAAGTAATCGAGGGAGAATATGAAACAACAACTAAAACGAAGCTGAATTTATCTGCAATTCAGTTTAGTTTTACATTGTTCATTATAGTTTTTATTTAGTTTTAATTGTAGTTTTTATTTTAATTCCAGTTAACTAAATCATATTTTCATTGCTAGTTTTAGTTTCAGTCTTAGTTTTCGTTAACTATATTTAACCCTGGTTTGAAGGGTTTCTGTCTTTTGTTACTTTACGACTTCATTTGTTGTACTTTATTACTTTGTCACCCTGTCTTATTCAAATTTCCACTGGGAGGGTTAGGGTTCTGTATAAAAGCTGAAACTAGTTGTTGCTTGGCAGAACGACTGTGTGTCCTTCTCCATGCTGGCGTGTACTGAGTAAAAGAGAAAGATTCATCACTCCATCGTATGTGCTTTTCTTCAGAGAAACTTCTATTAAAAAAATTCTATTCCAATGGTCTGTCAATTGTAGTGACTTAACCACCAATACCACCAATACCATCAATACCAATCACCACCAACTAAGGAAACCCATTACCTGAACACTTCATATGGTCTCATACTTTATACTTTCTTTATAACGCTTCTTGAACTGAATCATATTTATTTGACCCTTTAAATGGTTTTGTAGAGAATTCCACAGTTTGACGCCAACAACTGGAAATACACATCTGCTGTAAATTAGAGCGTGCATACTGATGCTTGAAATTAAATTTCCTTCTCTGGTCTTTGTCCACTGAACTAAAAATAAACAACTACATTTACTGGTAATGTGTGTGACTCAGCTAAATCTTCATTAGTACGTGTTGCTCAACACTTTTACAGAGTAGCTAAAGTATGCCAATATAAATAATATGTGAACAGTGGAGAAGTTGTATTGCTTTTCTGACTTGTTTTCACTAAACCATCTTTTAAGTTGGACCACTTCAGTCACAGTGAATTCTGCTAAAGCTTTTAATTTATTTCCTGAAGTTAAAGAATCGTGTCATCTGCAAATAAAATGAACTGCAATATATTTGACACTTCACATATGTCACTTTTATACAAAATAAAAAGTTGACACCCATAAAATTGAGCTTTGTGGGACTCCAAATTCAATTTTCATACACTCTGATGTATTACCAGCAAACTAATACTGGCAGTAGTAGTGTTAAGGCCATATTTGAATATTGTATATTTGCAAAGATTTTACATTTTTGTGACATTTCCAATTTATGTCATCATTTAATAACAACAGACAAACATCATTTAGTTATAAGTAAGGTTATTATTTGAAGTAATGTTGATTGTCTTATCTGGCATTGACTGTTATGTAAGCTACATCTGTGCTCCATTAGTCTGTCCTGAGCATATGGGATTCTCCGCCGAGAGGTCCAATCCGGCCCAGTTTCCTTCTTTCTCTTTTCCTTCCTTCCATCCTTCCTTCCTACTTTTCTTCCTTCCTTCCATCTGTCCTTCTTCCCTTCCTTCCTTCCTTCCATCTGTCCTTCTTCCCTCCCTTCCTTCCTTGCCTTCATCCCTTCCTTCCTCCCTCCTCTTTCATTTCTTCCTTCCAATCTTCCCTTCCTTCCTTCCATCTGTCCTTCTTCCCTTCATTCCTTCCTTCCATCTTTCACTCCTTCCTTCCGATCTTCCCTTCCTTCCTTCCCTTCCTTCCTTCCATCTTTCATTCCTTCCTTCCGATCTTCCCTTCCTTCTTTTCTTCCTTCATTCTTCATTCTCTTCCTTCTCCTCCTTCTTTTCCTTCCATCCTTCCTTCCTTTTTAGTGATTCGGCTCACATGAGATCAAATTGGGCTGTGTATGGCCCTTGAATGAAAATGAGTTTAACACCCCTGCATTAAATCATCCTTTTCTTTACACTTGCTGCTTTGGTTCTCTTTCTGAATTATTTTATTAATTAGGTAGTTGTGAAAAATGCATCAAGGTTGTTGAGTTGCTTGTGAAACTAATTAGAGAGTGTTTTGCTTGTCTTGTTATATATGAGAGACGAGACAGTGTTATTATTGACATTTTCCTTTTGTTGTAATCACAAATTGATGTTTTCTTTGTTTGTCTTTCAGAGCTAACAGAATGTACAATGCCTCATATGCCTGTAATCAATTTAAGTATTGAGCGCTTCTTACCAGGAATTTGCGTTTCTGTTTCCACTGGGCGCCCTGAGCATTGGTGTGTCGATGGGCTTCTGTCACCAGGCGGATCAGCTCCCACTCGGACCCCGTGGGCTCTGGACGGTTCTGGAGGGTTTTCACCATTTCCTCCTTCTTGCGTCGCTCCCTGTTCTCTTCGATGAGACGCCGTTTAGCAACACGCTTTGAGTCGTCCAGCACCACTGAGAGGAGATAAGAGGAAGGCAGAGGGAAAGAGAGATATGTAATAAGCATATTGCACATTGTTACAATAACTAGGCTTTACACCATCAGGATTTTTGGGGCCGATCACCAATCAGTGAGTTTAAATAAACCGATCACCGATCCGATCACGTCTTCTTTGTCCACGCTCTGTTTCTTAAACTCAGCATGCTCCTCCTCGTGTTCCCTATCCAGGTACATTTGTGGAGTTGAAACATTTAGCAGATGCTTCCCCACGAGGTTCTTTAGTGTTGCACAGATTACAAATAGCTTGTGTTTTATCTGTCTGCCCACAACACCCACATGTTTGTTCAAATCCGACAGCTCATGATTCAAGATTCAAAAAAACTTTATTGTCCGTCACATCGTTTCAGCTCCAACATGGACGGATGTGATTTGAGAAATTGAAGATTTGGAGTAAAGAAGGAGAAAAAGAAGTGAAATCCTGCTACTGTAGTTAGTTTATGTAGAAGCTTTGGTTGCTAAGGGATATGTTCCGTGGTTGCTAGGCTGGTTGCTAAGGGGGGCCTTAAAGAGACAGGAGCTAAAACGGCCTGTTTCAGAAAGAGGCTAAACTGAGCGGCTGCATAAAGGACCAGTAGAAGATAAATAAGGAGTTTTTAACTGGAAATCATGTAAAGATATTATATATATATATTATATATATATAGATATTATATATATATATATAACATGTCGGTGGTGTGGAACTTCTTCTTCAGAGTAAATGAGACAGATAAAACACAAGCCATCTGCAATCTATGCAACGGGAGCATCTGCAAAAAGTTTCAACCTGACGTCATTGATCGCATCGGTGAATTAAGACATTACAGACGATCTCACTAATTGCATAAAATGCTAAATATCGGCCGATCTGATATAGCCCATCAGATTGGCGTAAAGCCTAACAATAAATATAAAGTTACAATATTAAGCCCCCACATGGTTTATCTCTCCTGCATTACTACTATATAAAATATCATCTTCTCTTCAGTGTGATTCATGCAAGACTTCATACCACAGCTCCTGCATGTCTCTGTATATTATTTTAATATTTTAATATCATGTCTTTTTGTATGTAATGTGTGTATGCAGCACTCACAGTCCATGGCCATGCCCACTGCAATGCACTTCTTGAAGCGGCAGAGCTGACACTGGTTGCGGGTGATCTTGTCGATGATGCAGCAGCCATCGTACTTACAGGAGTAGGCGGGGTGGAGGTTCTTTTGAATGGTCCTACGGAAGAAACCCTGCAGTAAGAGAGAGGATAAGAGAGAGAGAGAGAGAGAGAGAGAGAGAGAGAGAGAGAGAGAGAGAGAGATATGAATGGATGGATGGACACACACAGAAGCAAATGCACTGAGAGACAGAAAACAGAGAATCTATAAATAAAAGAAACTTTGAGTGTCAGCTTGTTGCTCCTCATTACAGCCACTATGTTTACATGCACACTAATATTCCATTATTACTCCCAATACGATGACAGATATGATACGGGGTCATGTATCATATTCCATGTGGGATATATGCTGATGTTATCCAGGTTTAAGGAGGCATTCTTGGACATGTATATAATTGAGGGGTTTTAACCACAGTTGCTAACACACGGCCTCTTGCCTGTTTACGCTCGGCTCTGTCTGCTGTAAACAAACCCGAAAATGCTGGAGCAGGAAGGGAAGGCAGACAGAAGAGAGGAGCGAGAGAGGAGTGGAGAGTGGAGAGTGGAGAGCTGGAAAAAACAAGAGTGAGCCTTCTCCACGACGACGGGCACAGATGGGATTTGTTATTATCCTGACTGACGATGATGATGACTCGGTGTCACGCACAAAAAAAAAAAAAAAAACACAGAGCGGAGGATCAACATAGGTATTGGATGTACCTCTAAATATAAATTTAGAATATCAGTCAAATCGATATCCCTTCTAAATATCAGGCAGAAGCTCTCTAATGTTTATCACCTCGCTGGTTTACTTCACAGCCTGTGGAGATTATCTGATTTCCGTTTCCACTGCAGCAGAGGGGAAGCCTTGTAAACCCTCCGCATGTAAACGGGAATATTGGGGGAATATTAATTTTCATTACCCATGTAAACATCTTAGTAGGAATGCTGTCTCTTTTTTTTATGCTGCACTCTCATATTTTATGCTCTAGTTTAGTCTAGCTTTTTTTGTTTTCTTTCTCTTTTTCTATTTGTCTGTACTTTGTTTTCTTTTTTATCATATTTGAGGTTTTTAAAAAGAATTTGTTTTCATGTTTCCAATTTTTACTCTTCAGTTGTGCTTGTTTTCTTTTTATTATAATGGGTTGTTGTATGTTTATATTAACAATATGTTTTTATGCTTCCAATTCTTTGATTCTTAAATCATCTAATCTTTTGTTTTTTTTATGTAAAGCCCCATTAAGTAACCCGTGTGTATCAAATACACTATACAAATAAAGCTGCCCTACCTTGCCATGCCTTTTTTGGAATAAGGCCAAAAAACCGGAATATCTTGTGCATGTAAATGTAAATGATCTAATTTGTTGTCTGATTGAATTTCTACCAAGTTTGAGGCTATTTCTATCAATTTTAACATTGTTGAAAATCAATAATGTAGAAATAAGTTCATCAAAGTGAATTTATATCCATCAAATCCATTAAATCCTAATATTATGACAGCATTAGATTAAAGCTATTCTTCAATTAACTTCATTTATGCAACTTTATTTCATTGTATAACGTCTTTATTTCCATATCACTTCACTCATGTATCAAATGCACTATATAAATAAAGCCGCCCTACCTTGCCATGCCTTTTTTGGAATAAAGCCAAAAAACTGGAATATCTTGTGCATGTAAATGTGATCTATGTGACAATTTTGGAAATCAAATGTTTAATCTAATATATGATCTAATTTCTACCAAGTTTGAGACAATTTCTATCAATTTTAACATTGTTGAGAATTCAATAGTGTAGGAATAAGTTCATCAAAGTGAATTTATATCCATCAAATCCATTAAATCCTAATATTATGACAGCATTAGATTAAAGCTATTCTTCACTTAACTTCATTTATGCAACTTTATTTCATTGTATAATGTCTTTATTTCTGTATCACTTCACTCATTAACATGCAGATGAACAAAAGGAACAAAAGCAGACTAATCATACAATAAAGTGACAGCAGGGAAGACAGATGAGACAAGGCTGTGAGCTGATGTGACAGACTGACAGGTCTCATATACATCAATAGGTCGTCTCTGCCTGTGTTTGCATACTTTGAAGCGAGTGATTGTGTGTGTGTATCAGAGTGTGTGTGAGTATGTGTTGTTCAGCATATCAGCTTTTATGGTAGACATTATGTGTTGGATATGAAGCTTGTGTGTCTTAAAGTGAGGTTTTATGTGTGTGTGTGTGTGTGTGTGTGTGTGTGCGTGCAGACGAACCTTGCAGCCCTCGCAGGTAATGCAGCGGTAGTGGTAACCTGTGGCCTTGTCACCACACACCACACATGGCTCATCCTTCTCGAGGTAGCTGGGGATGTACCCTGAAAGCACAAAGTTACCAAGGTTACAATCTGTTTAAAATGATTTCTTTATTGATCTACTGCTATTCAAGACATCCTGGATACACCTCCTCTGTCCACCACACTATTATCCAATCACTCTCCCCCCAACCCTATGATTTATTCACCACCTTACCTTCTGTCACATTAATGCATAGCTCACTTTTACCCAGCCAACATGTCCTTCCAATACATGATTTAATACCGCTGTGGAAAGACTTCACATGAGCCATCTACACAATAAACACATTGAAAGCTGGAATCATGAGCTTTTTCTCTTCTATCTCACTTCCTGAAAGATTTCTGATATCATCATATGTGAATGCATTATCTTCTTGGCCAATGAGAAGCTTCCACACAACAAGCAATATACAATGGTAGTTATGGCCACGCCTCAACAAGATCTTAACATAGACATACAGTACAGTAGTTGGACCGGTTCTTCTCTGTATTTGTCTTGCAACACTATAGCATCAAAAGAAACTGCCACATATACATTATAATTCATCCTACATCTCTGAGTCACTGCAGCAAAGTGAGAAGTTAAACCACTGGAGGTCAGCAGAAACAAGACTTTCACTAAGTGCATGTATAGTTTAGTTTTAAGTCAGGTTTAAAGTTTGAATTATGGTTAAGAAGAGCTAAATGCACACTTTAGTTACCTCATCCTTCTTAGTTTTTTAGTTTTGTGAGAGTATATTTCAAATTAATGTTGTCAAAATTTTACGAACAGGCCCTTTAATATTAGTTTAATTGAGTTTAACACT
The DNA here is from genome assembly GCF_027409825.1 of Scomber japonicus. Taxonomy (NCBI): domain Eukaryota; kingdom Metazoa; phylum Chordata; class Actinopteri; order Scombriformes; family Scombridae; genus Scomber; species Scomber japonicus. The sequence continues at coordinate 5,702,897 of NC_070597.1, read as the reverse complement.
AGTATAGTTTATTGTAATCCTGAGTGCAATGTGCTTGAGTCTTTAAAAAGTCCTCTTTAATTACAGGTGTTATAATTATTATGAGGTATATAGGTTACATGAGCTCCACTGCCAGCAGATCTAAATATGTTTGGATTGTTCTCCCTCCTTCCCTCCCTCTCTCTCTCTCTCTCTCTCTCTCTCTCTCTCTCTTTCCCTCCCTCCCTCCCTCTCTCTACAATCCTCCTCTCTCTCTGCAGTCTTTCCTCTGCCCCTAAACTCAGGACAGTTTGTTCTTTTTCCATACTGCCTGCAAGACCAGTGAGACTGCACGAGGGAGGGAGGATAGAGACACAGGAAATAGCAGATTTCCAGACATTTCATGTGATATATAGCAAAGAAACAGGAGAGGGAGAGGAGATGGTACACTGCAAGTCACAAATAAATACACAAGTATATATATATGTGTGTGTGTGTGTGTGTGTGTGTGTTAAAGACTGACACTGACACACACACACACACACACACACTCCCTGCCCTCTATACATACTGAACATATGTGTACGTATGTGTGTGTCATGACATATACAGTGCACTTGTGTGTGTGTAATAAGACGTGGTGAGAGCTGTGACTGGCAGTGTCAGTTGGGCCCTGCCTTTTGGCTTTGTTACAGATTTTAGAGGCGGGGGGGGATGGTGTGGAGGGGGAGGAGAGGGGAGGAAGGGTGGGGTGGGGGGGGGCAAGAAGAGGATGGTGGGAAAGAGAGAAGAAAAAAAAAGAGAGAGAGAGGAGGGAAAGAGCAACAGTTGCTAAAGGGGTGCAGATGACATTTTGGCCAAATTGTTTTTTTTTTTTTGGAAGAGCTTTCTGTTGAATAGAACAATTAATTAAGTACTATAATAAAAAATTTGATAAAAAAAAAAAAAAGTAAAGACTTAAAAACTTAAATAAATCATGGTGTGAATTTGCACCTCTTAAGGGTTTACTTAAGAAAGGAAACTTGGTGAAAACTTTGTCTATGGCTGTGCTGTGTATGAAACGCTGGAGGACTTTTACTTTAAAACAACAAATACAGTGGCGACACACACACACACACACACACACACACACACACACACACACACACACACACACACACACACACACACAGCGACTAAGCCCCCAGGAAGTGCGCCAGGCTTTTTAGACTGAAGCCAATTTGACATTGGGCCTTTCTCAAAACCAAGTGCACCAAATTTGGTCTTGTGTACTTGCTAGTTAAGACTTGGCAAGTTGGACTGAGGAGTAGAAACCTCTGAGGACGGGGAGGACGTAGTGCGATTCGTTCTGCTTCAACATAACTACCTGAAACTCAACTCATTGACTGAAAGATGCAGTAAAAATACTGCTATTCGATCTGTAAAGTAGCTATAATACAAAATTCAAACTGTAGTTTAGCTTAACCCTCCTGTTGTCCTCGAGTCAAGGAAGGAAGGGAGGAAGGAAAGGAGGAAGAAGGAAGGAAGGATGGAAGGGAGGAAGAAGGAAGGAAAGGAGGAAGAAGGAAGGAAGGGTGGACGGGAGGAAGAATGAAGGAAAGGAGAGAGGAAGAAGGAAGAAAAGGAGAGATGGCGGGAGGAAGGAAGGAAGGAAGGAAGATAGGAGGGAGGGAGGGGGGGAAGGAAGGGAGGAACGAAGGACAGGAAGGAAGGAAAGGAAGGAAGGGGGAGGAAGGAAGGAGAGAAGGAAGGAAAGGACGAAGGAAAGGAAAGAAGGACAGAAAGAAGGAATGAAGGAAATAAGGAAGGAGGGAAGGAAAGAAGGACAGAAGGAAGGGAAGGAAAGAAGGACTGAAGGAAGGAATGAAGGAAAGAAGGACAGAAGGAAGGGAGGAAGGAAGGAGGGAAGGAAAGAAGGACAGAAGGAAGGAAAGAAGGACAGAAGGAAGGGAGGAAGGAAAGGAAAGAAGGACAGAAGGAAGGAATGAAGGAAAGAAAGAAGGAGGGAAGGAAAGAAGGACAGAAGGAAGGAATGAAGGAAAGGAAAGAAGGACAGAAGGAAGGAATGAAGGAAAAGCAGACGACAGGAAGGTTAATAAAATAAGAAGATATTTAATATAGAGTGGTTCGGTGTATAAGCAACAACGTCTCTCACTCTCATTAGCTGCAGCTACTCATCAAAGGCATGCAGTTTAAACATTCAATCAAACCACATTCCCATCTGTAATTACAGGTTGGGTATTCATAACAGCATTTGGCCTATAGTCACGATTGTATTCTCACTAGTCAGAGCAGAAATTAAAGGTATCGATGATTGATGAACATTCTTACTGGAGGGAAGAATTGTATTTCAACATGTCTACTACTGTGATTGTGCTAGTAAAAAAAAAACACATTGAGGTTATCTGGCTATAAATCCACATAGAGTATAAGTGGCTGTTTTAACATTCAATAGCATGACTTCATATGCTGTATAACAAGGGTGTCAAACATGCGGCCCGTGGGGCCAGAACCAGGCCGCCAAGGGGTCCAATTCGGCCCACTTTCCTTCCTGTCTTTTTTTCCTCCCTTCCTTCCACCTGTCCTTTCTTTCTTCTCCTTATCTTTCCTTCTCACCTTCCTTCTATTTGTCTTTCTTTCATTCCTTCCTTCCTTCCTTCCTTTTGTCCTCCCTCCCTCCCTTCCTTCCTTCCTTCCTTCCCTCCTTATTTTCCTCTTTTTAATGATCCGGCCCACATGAGATCAAATTGGGCTGTTTGTGGCCCTTGAATGAAAATGAGTTTGACACCTCTGCTGTATAATGTATATATCTGTAATTCAAGATTTCAGATATTGACAATGACATTATTCCTATCCACAACTTTCATTTACACCCTCGTGTATTGGGCTTTTTAATTTCAGATATCCACATCTTTGATATGAACAATCTGGATATCTGCAATATAATTCTTCCTAGGAAAAACTCATCATATCATCATCATCATCAAAACAATTCCTTTCAGATATGCAGAGTCATAATTTTATAATCAGATATCCAAAATGAAAAAAAGTGACTATTAAATATGTAATTACAGATAATACACAACAATATACACAAAGGTATAGTGGTTATCTGTTGACAGGTAAATACGGCACCATCAGATATCCATAATATATCTGAAATCAGAGTTTTAGGGTAATTAGGGCCCGAGCGCTGACCCATGCATGGGGTGGGGAGGGCCCATTCATCGCAGCTTGCAGCTTTAATTATTATTATTATTATTAGTCTACTGTATGTGACCATTGTATGAAAACTGTACGTTAGTGTTATTTGCACGACTGAGATAGGCCTATATTATAGATGCACTTTGCTACTGTAGATAAATATAACACCAATCACTTCATATCCCACATTGCCCTTTTAATGTTTATTATTTTCTAAAATGGTAAAAAAAAAAAAAGTGTTTGCAAGAGAGAATGTTAATGCCACCGCAGGTTTCAGTGACTATTCAGGTGGAATTTTCCATCCATGCCCCTCCTCGCTGTAAGGTATGTCAGGAGGAATTATGCATGCAGAAATGATTTGAAGTTGTTTTTTTGGGTTTTTTTTTTTGCTCACATTCAAAGTTCCTACTGCATTTATGTGCAGTGTTACAACTGACCTGCAGCGCACTGTGTAATTTTAATATAATTATGTGGTGTCTGTTTACTCAATGATTCAAGTTTGCACTTTAGAACAAGACCAGACATGTCCCGCCATACTACGCCTGACATATTTTGCAATGGAAGGACACAGTCTCAGAGTAATTTAATAAAAAATTTTAAAAAAGCTATTGTGCCACTTCTTCTTCTTCAGTCAGTGAGTCAGTGATTCAGGCACAGACATTCGCTTCGTTTATAGGGCTGGTCTCTGCAGTCCTTGCCAAAAAAGAAAACAAGTAACAGAGGACGAAGAAGGAGAAAAGGAGGATGAGAGAGGGGGGGAATTAAGAGGAAGCAGGAGAGAAACCGGCCAAATGAAAGATAACAAGGACATCCGAGAACGATCATATAGGAAAAACGTCAGCTCCAGTGTGTCAGCGGGGCCCGAGCAGCAGCATCAGCCGGATCCAGAGAGCCAGTCTGCTGTGGCCGTGTTTGGAAGCCAAGCCCAAAATCAATACCGCTGCAGCTCTCTGGCTCTGGCTGGCCGCCCCTCCCATAACGGGCACTGCAATACCTCCACCGACATTAAAAAAAAAAACAACAACCCAGGAAAAGGGAAGGAGTTTTTTCTAAAGTGGTTGAGTTAAGATAAATATTTTGTCTTCACGTTTCCCAACATAGCAGCTGCCATAGTAGCGTTTTTTAAAAATGATTATTAATGTGTGGATGAAGGCTGTATGAATCAGGTCCCTGAAGGAGTCTCAGGATTTGTTTCTCCAAGGCCTTTACATGATAACACCACTGGCGAGGCGACATTTGAGACTGTAAACATTGACGACATTAGGGGGACGAGATTTCAGCTGGACACAGAAGCTGAAGTTGAAACAACAGCTGTTATATAAAATCTAGTGCTGACAACCAAGGCTGTGTTTATGGGCCCCTTTCCTGATTGGCACAAATATATTGTCGGTCTATCCAGTTTTGCTTATTGTTAAAATGTTAACATAAAAAGTGTTTACTACACTATCAGGATCACAAATTCCCCAAGATGTCACTGTCCAGTTAAATATACTGTCAGAACAGACGCAGAACAGCTAAAAAACTTTTATAAGATACAGAAAAGCTGCAAATCATCACACCAAAGAATTGACTGATTGTTAAAGCTGCACTAACAGACTTTTTTTGGCCACTTGGGGGCAGTAGAACAAGCTAAAAGCACAGCATTGACACATTCAAAACTTATAAACTTGCTTTAGCTCACATGGTAGCAAACTGTTTCCTTTTTTTTACACATTCAGCAGACAAGGAATAACATTAACATTCATTTGGACTTAATATTCACTCAAATAATGCCTCACATCATGAGGGAAATATCCGACTCTTGAGATGAATGCTCTATCAACTAGTTGCTGATGACTTTGTCTGTTTTCAGGCAGCATACAGTGAATTTATCAACGCCTTTTCACTGAAGAAGTGTGAAGAACAATCTGCTTTCAAGCCGCGAAACCAAAATAATGAGCTGAAAGATGCTAAAATGCTTTATAGAGAGACAGGTCACTACGATCGACTCTTTTTAACCCTCCTGTCGTCCTCGAGTCAAGGAAGGAAGGGAGGAAGAAGGAAGAATGGAAGGAAAGGGGGAAGGAAGAATGGAAGGAAGGAAGGAAGGAAGGAAGGAAGGAAGAAAGGAAGGAAGGCAGGAAGGACAGAGGAAAGAAGGAAGGGACGAAGGAAAGGAAGGAAGGAAGGAAAGAAGAAAGGAAGAAAGGAAGAAAGAAAGGAAGAAGGAAGGAAGGAAGGAAGGAAGGAAGGAAGGAAGGAAGGAAGGAAAGAAGGAAGGAAGGAAGGAAGGAAGAAAGAAAGAAACAGACAGGGTCAATTTGACCCGGGAGAATGACACAAGGGTTAAATTATAATCAAAGAAGATTGGAGGAGCTTTAACAGTGTCAATAATTCTGCTGTTGCTCTATAAATCAATTAAATAATCAATCAATTAACACTAGAATTGGTTCAGCCATCACTGAGTAAACTGCATTTTCAATTAACATGTAAAATTGAGTTGAGTATGAAATAGTTATGTTGGGTTATTTCACTTAATTAAAACATGTTTTAATCACAACAAAATGCGTTATATATAAATATATATATATTGCATAAAGAAGGATTATTCCAAAGCCTGCCTCTTTATGAAATTAGCATTATGAGAAATGACTGTTGGACTGTCTCCTCCAGACCACATCGTAAAAACTGACCAATATTGACGCACATGTTGGACAAGTGCTCTTTAGTGCCCCAAAAGGCTAAAATGTGGTTGAGGGTCCACTCTCCCACAGGAAAACACTGACATCATTATAGTGTGTGTAATTCAATCTCTGACCAACCGTGCCCCCTCAGACAGACATATTGTCATATTTTCCCAGTTCAAATGGACCATAGCAGGTAAAATATGGTACAGTACGATGTTCCAGCAGTGAAGCAGAGAGGCCTGCCTGCTGAGAGGGAACATTTGCGGAGAGGACTGGCCTTAGGGGGGGGGGATATATTTTATAAATGCCAAATCAACCATCCTGTATACTCAGATTTTTATATTGGTATTCCTCTCAGCCTCATATCTCTGTCTGTATCGCTCACTTTCATTCTCAACTTCTTTTTTTAAACTTGGGGGGGGGAGTTGAAGCTGTCACTCAGACATAAGAAAAAGCTAGCAGAGCAGAAAGCTTTCATTTATTGATGGCAGATGCCAAGTTGTTTTCCTTTTTTTTTTTTTCCTCTTTGGAGGTGACAAATCGAAAGCGTAATGCACACAAGGCAGCAATGAATCATGTACCACTAGCTTCTGTGCAGTCACTCAGCTGCTTGTGGCAACGAGTGACAGCTACTTCCTTTTTCTACTATCTTTCCTTTTCAAAACAGATTCACACAAAAAAATACATATCAAAAACATCTTTAAAGCAAATGCTGGGAAAATGGATTTTCAAAATAAATGGTTCCCCTTGGAGTGCATTTATATTCTGAAGTAGAGGTGAAGTATTTAAAGATGCATTCAGACTTCATCCACACGTCAGAGGAGACGGTGGAAGTTTGTTTTTTCTGGATGTCATTTTGAAGTTGCTGCCGAGTGTCTCAAAACTAAATCCATCAGTTACTCACCAGTCATACTCTTCACCGAACATTGGCTGTTCTTCCTCTTCCTTTTCGGGCCATTGAGCCACCTGAGAGATGGAAAGAGAGAAAGAGAGATGAGTAAATATATGCCTTGAGTGAATATACGACACATTTTCAGCTGGATTTGACACAACATCTGTATCTGGAAGGAAAGAAGGAAGGAAGGAAGGAAGGAAGGAAGGAAGGACAGATGGAGGGAAGGAAGGAAGGAAGGAAGGAGGGAAGGAAGGAAGGACAGATGGGGGAAGGAAGGAAGGAAGGAAGGAAGGAAAAAAAAAGAAAAAAGATATCTGAGAATTTCTACTTTCGGATCACATATCTAGAGGTGGTGAGAAAAAGAAAGAAACCAAACTCCTACATCGAGTAAGTCCAGCAAAAAGCTACACACGCCTATCTCCTTTCAGAGTTGAGATGAGATGAAGAGATGGTCCCATGTTGACAAGTCCGTCCGTGTATGCTTATTAATACCAAGTGTGAGTGCAAACAGCTGTTATCAGATGTCATTATCTGGATTATGTATCTGGATACAGATCACATGCTAATGCTAATGCTAATACCAGCTGTAAATGAGGCCTATGGCAATGTTAGAGCATAAATTACCATCAGATCAAGTAATACGGTGTGTGTGTGTGTGTGTGTGTGTGTGTGTGTGTGTGTGTGTGTGTGTGTGTGTGTGTGTGTGTGTGTGTGTGTGTCTCTTCATGGTTTTGTGTGTGTTTTTTGGATACCTTACTGCAGGGGTGTCAAACATGCGGCCCGTGGGCCAGAACCGGCCCGCCGAGGGGTCTAATTCGGCCCACTTTTCTTCCTGTCTTTTTTCCTTCCATTTGTCCTTCCTCCCTTCCTTCCATCTTTCCTTCCTTCATTCCATCCTCCCTGTCATCTTTTCTTCCTGTCTTTTTTTCCTTCCTTCCATCTGTCCTTCATCCCTTCCTTCCATCTTTCCTCCCTTTCATCTTTCCTTCCTGTCCTTTTTTCCAACCTTTCCATTCTTTTCTTTCTTCCCTTCCACCTGCCTCACCTTCCTTAAATTTGACCTTCCTCCCTTCCTTCCTTCCTTCCTTCCTTCTTTTTAATGGTCCGGCCCACATGAGATCAAATTGGGCTGTTTGTGGCCCTTGAATGAAAATGAGTTTAACACCTCTGCCTTACTGCATAAAGGATTTCCTCTTGTGGGCCCAAAATTCGACTGCCTACTTTTTCTACATTTGTCTAAATCTTCTGGTGTTTACTTTATCGCACCGTATCGCCAAAACTCGCCTACAATACGCTGCTCAAATTACCTTGAAAAAAACAGGAGCGTGTTTTGCTGCCACTTTGATTTCTAACAGAGGAGTGTTGGAGCTCTCTAGACCATTAAATAAAAGGTTTGATCATGAACTCTGTGTCAAACGGAGGAAGGGAGTAGAGAACGAAATGAAAAGCAGAGAGAGAGAGAGACTCTTCAGGGAGCTCCCAAAACAATTGGAAACAGCAAGAAAAAAAAAAAGAAGAAGAAGAAGAAGACTTGTGTGTGAAGAATACAATCAAACCTCCCCAAAACAGCTCCAATTATTAGGGTACACATGGGAAAAGCAGAGAAGACTCAACAACAGAGGCAACACAAACACACTAATAAGTATCGAGCACACGCAAAGCAACACACACACACACACACACACACAGGAGCAGACACACACACACGGGAGCAGACACACACACACACCTGCAACCACACGGACACGCGAAAGGCATGTAGAGCGCAGATGGGAACTGGCAGCTCTGAAGGGAATTATGAAAGTACAGAGATGGAGGATGGGTTGAGAAGAGGAAGAGGAGGAGGAGGAGGAGGAGGAAGAGGAGGAGGAGGGATGGTGGAGAGAGAGAGAGAGAGAAAAAAGTGTTTCTGAAAGGAGGGTAAGGGAGAGTCAGTGAGTGCTCCGTGTCAGTGGTTTAGTATCCCGAGAGTCCAGCTCTGTGCTCTCAGACACTCTAGCCTCTAGCTTTCCTCCCACCAGCCGAGCCCTTTAATACCAGCTTCTGGAGAGAGGGGGAGGCGGGAGGCGGCGGCGGGGGGGGGGGGGGGGGGGGGGGGCAGGACTCCATTAAAACGAGGTCCCACTCTGTTAAGACGCAGTGTGTGCTGCCCTATAGGTTACATTAGCTTTGAACCGCAGTGTGTTTTCATGTTTTTATTATCTGGATGAAAGATGCTTCCTCTGTTGCTTTTTCTGAGGTTTCACCCTTTCTTTTTTCTCTCTATTAAATCTTTTTCTGTGGAGACTTTTATTGTCCTAAATTGAGGGTCTAAAGATCAGCGTTGTATGTTATAAAGCTTGTAAAGCCTTTTGTGATTGTATAAAATGTCTTATTTGTGATATAAAAAACTGTCTCTACCCTACAGTCTATTTAAAAACTAACTATACTGTATATTCAAGCATTTAATATACAAGAAATGGAAGTTCCTTGCCTTTTAATTCATTGAAAATGTAATTTCGCAATATTGTGACAGGTTAAAAAAAATCATATCTATCTCACATTTCCTTTTTTCCTTACTCATAATAAAAAAGTGGATTAGATTGCACACACAAAAAAATACATTTAATTGTCCCAAATTGAGGGTCTAAAGATCAGCATTGTATGTTATAAAGCTTGTAAAGCCTAAAAGCCTAAAGTAAAATGTCTTATTTGTGATATAAAATACTGTCTCTGCTGTACAGTCTATTTAAAAAACCTTTAAGTACTAACTATACTGTATATTAAAGCATTTAATGTACAAGAAATAGAAGTTCCTTGCCATTTAATTCATTGAAAATGTAAATTAGCAATATTGTGACAGGTTAAAAAAATCATATCTATCTCTTATTTCCTTCTTTCCTTGCTCATAATAAAAAAGTGGATTAAATTACACACAAAAAATACATTTAAAATTAAAAACACAATGTTCTCTTTGCATGGTGAGGCAGTTCAATGCAGAGATTTTTTTGGGTGTGCCTTTAAATCCTGAGTGTTTTTTTTTAGCTGGCTTCTTTATTCTGCTGCAGCTATTTATATATCAGCACACCTCGTCGTGTCATGTTATTTGCTTACATGTAGAGACGTGACCCGACAAAGATCTCTAACTAAATAATGGGCTGGAGTCAAGCTGCTCTGTACATGAAAACCTACTTCTTCCTCATCTTCTCATGCTCTATAATGAGGAGACCTCATGCAAAGTGACTACTTTGTTCCCCTAAGAATGGTCAAGAGGTCTACACGCTGCTCTCTCACTTCTCTTCTAAGCCTGCCTGCTTTTCTATTTCACACCAGTAAACAATGTTTCTCCCCTTAGGAAACATAATATAATTGCCTGTTCAGTTCAGCAGTTACACTAATTGAGCCTAAATGAGATTTATTTATTTTTTTTTATTAATCTTAAATGCCAACTCAAACTGTGCATTTTTTTTTTTTAACCTTGGCTCCAATTACAGCGCTGTTTTGTCGATGGCTCCGTTTGCTCTTTTTATCACCATTCACAATCAGCTGGCTTTTTAAAAAGAGGCATTAAATGAAGCTGTTGGATAGCCTTTGTGTGTTATAAAGCTTGATTTGTCACGAATGTTGTGCCCCGAAGCATCTTATTAGCAACTCATCTGTGGCCAATCTCATGGATGTGATGTTCTTTCTCATCATGCAGGAGGAGGAGTGTATAATAGGGAGTACTGCGGGAGGATCTGATGTGACAACCGCTTGCCTCACCTGCGATGACACTAATCAACACATCTGGGCAAAAGCAATAATTGGCCATGAGAAAAATCCCCAAGAAGTCTTTTAAAGATGGCTTTTCATTTGTGTCACGGGTTAAAATGAAGTGTCAGTACAACAGGCAGGGAGAAAGGAGGAAGGAAATAAAAAAGAATTAAAGCTGTCACAGTAACACAAAGACAAGGTGGGGTTTTCACTACATGCCACTCAAGAGGTATACGTCTCTTCCTCTGCCAATTGGCTTTAACATCAGTCCCGTACAGCTGCTGGAGGCAACAACTGTCAAATTGTCAGCTATGTGACACTTCAGTCCTCCCCCCGGTACGGGCTTGCATGTTGTTAAAGATTGAAACATCAGCAAACTGGATGAAAAACAGATACTCCTTATTCAGGTCCCTGTCACTCTGATGGTGACTCTGTGTGTGTGTGTGTGTGTACTCCGCTGGGAGCTTACATTCAAAACAACAGGTACGATTTCACAGCTCGCCACATGTTGAGTGTTTTATTTCACCTCGTCTGAGCTGTGTGCAAGCCAGAGCGTTGGCACGGCGATGATACGATAATAAAAATGATCCCAGCTCTGCTTCTAACCCTCTATTAGGAGATGATCAATCCCAAAATAGCGCTAATGAAAAATGACTACGCTCACAGCCTAAAATGAGCAAAAAAGCACTCTCTTTCTCTCGTCTTTACTGGATTAGCTGATAGTAGATAATCAGATGGAAACCAAAGTGAAGAGAGAGAGGACTCCTCCAACCAGGCGACGTTGCGGGTTATGTGGCATGTGCTGTAAACATTGGGCTACCAGGGCGCTCCGAGCTTAGAGGATTCTTGGCGGTGTCTCAGAAATGCTTTTTCGTTGACTCTTTGGTGGAAGAATAAGAGAGAAAACAGAGCTTCACGTGGCCACGAAAAAACAAACAAAAATGGAAAAACTGAAGAGAAAACATCACCGCAGAACAACACAACATACACAATTATGGTGTAGAGTTCACCTTTCCATGCATATTTACTGCAAGAGGTTACACCATAAACAATAATTAGCTTCTTGTCTGACATGATGGTTGATTTGGGTGCCTGGATGTAAAAACACAGCGAGTGAATGAGCGCAAATGCAAAAAGTAAAGGCCTGCTTCATGGATGACAAACATTATGCATAATCAATTTAAAAAAAAAATGTTTTAAAATAGAGTGTGAGTCTTCGCAGGTTGAGGCACGCTGCCGTTTTGCTGCACATACCACAGGAGAGCTTTTCAATTTCCAACTCTTGACAGGATTGCAACACAGCTCTAAATATGTACGATCCCGCACACTGTGCCTCTTAGCAACCTGAGCCAACCCCACAGAAACCTGCACATACTGTACTCACTGCTCCAGCACACACACACACACACACACAATCACACACATGCTCTCACACACACATACACTCAGATTATAAAACATTTGATTTGTAAGATTTTGATTCCAATGGTGCAATCTCTCCGTGCACAATATGTACACATGTTGCGCAATCGAGAGCCCCGCAACAGCTTCCCAAAACAATCCCTGACCAAAAGTATCAACAAGCACGAGCCAAAAAAGATGATATGAGACTTACAGTACTGACCTGATGACGCAGTGGGACTGTAAAATATGCATGGTGCAGGAGGAGGAGGAGGAGAAGGAGGAGGAGGAGGAGCAGTGCTAGTTGAAGTTGCAGATGTAGCTCACTAGCTGTCACACAGTCCCTCTCATGTAGAGAGTTAGTGTCTGTCTCTATCTGTGTTTCTCACCCCTGAATGTCTCTACCAGTTATACTATGTTTAGCCTGCTGACCCACTCAAATACACTGTGCCTCTCTCCCTCCCTCTCCCTCCCTCTTCCTCCCTCTTCCTCGTTGCTAGTACCACCCAGTCTACCCTGATTGGAGAAAAGCCAGTTTCTCCACCTGTGACTTTGACAGTAACTGTGGAGAACGCCTAACAGGTAATTGCTGAGCTGCCAGGTAACTGAGCACTCCCATGAGACTCTTGCTATTTTAAGACGGGGACGCAGCGTTGGAAGAGGGGGTGGGGGGTGGGGGGGGGGGGGTTCATTAAGGCTACAGCGGCATGCACGCACACAGGCACGCCGGCACGCACGACCGCAAGAGATATCAAGGAGCGTAGCGAAGCGGGAGTCAACAGCGCTGACAGAGAACCACATGTCCTCACAGATGATCCTCTTAAATTGGCACGCTTAATATTCTAGTGTGTCATTGTCAACAAATCCCATGCTGGATCTCTTTTAAAGAAACAACGTCTGATTACTCTGAAAGAAATAGTCCAGTCGACAGCGAGCGGTGTGGATTATCCGGAGAAGCAGGAGACACATCGGTAAAGACTCTGCCGTGTCTCTGCTGAATTTCCTCTTAAATGTCATTTTGCATTACTGTGAGTGCTACACATGTAATTCCATTCACCTCAAGTACTGTAGATATTTCAACCCCACCAGAGGAAAGAGAGAAAAATGAGCCTTTAAATCAAGAAATTTGGGAGGGGGGTGGTTTTGGAGGGACTGAGAAGCACCTGCTGTGAAGCTCATGCTCCTCAAACAGACAGAACAATACAAAGTCACTCAGAATAGTCCGGAGAATTATATCCATAACAGCATCTGAATGAGGCCCCCTGTCCTATGTTTAGAGTGCCACAGTGGCCTATTGTTCAGCACGCATGCTACAGGCCTACAGCTGGGTCTATCCCGTCCCATACGTCCAGCGCTAATGGACACTTTGTTCCCTCGTGTGTCCCGCCACTGTCTAAATTACAGGCTAAGCTATAAGGATATGTAGCAGCGAGACAACTCCCTCTGTCCAAATAAACACGTGTGCATTAACCCGCACAAAACCAACAATAAACATGGAGCTCAATATATCTGTGACTAAGGAAGCTTTAAAAATGGACTGTACTGTAGACTTAATGTGTATATTTAATAGATTTTTTATTTAATTTATCTTGATTGTACTTTGCATCAATAAATTAAATGTTAAACTTTCCTAAAAATACCTCCTACAATAATAAAATGAAACTGTTGAGCTAATAGTGAAATTAACTTAAGAAAGAAAAGTGTTATAAAAGGGAAAATGTAGGAAATAATTACCATTTTTAAATCATGTAAAATAAAAAAAAAATAAAAAAAAGAACCCTCCTGTTGTTCTCGGGTCAGTTTTGACAGACGCCAACTCAAAAAATGTGCTATAATTTCATTTAAATGAGGCCTCTGAACTATTATTTCCCAAAAAATGAACCTAAATTAAACCTGTGGTAATAGGTTGGAATGAAGTTGGTTAAAAAGGTCTAACACAGAATTGGATGATAATAATTTATACTTTATGCTTTATAAACAGTCAAACCAGACCTGGGAGGTCAAAAGTTAAACAGTCAACAGGAAGTAGACTTAATATCTATATTTAACTGATTTTTGATTTAATTGTTCTTGATTGTACTTTACATCTATAAATTAAATGTTAAACTTTCCTAAAATACCTCCAATAATAATCAAATGAAACTGATGAGCTAATAGTGACATTAAAAACACAGCTCTATAAAATAAAAACTAAGAACAAGAAAAAGAAAGAAAAGTGTTATAAAAGGGAAAATGTAGGAATTAATTACTTTTTAAATCATGTAAAATAAAAAAATAATAAAAAAGGAACCCTCCTGTTGGTTTGACAGGCGCCACCTCAAAAAATGTGCTATAATTTCATTTAAATGAGGCCTATGAACCATTATTTCCCAAAAATTAACCTAAGTTAAACGTGTGGTGATAAGTTGGAATGAAATTGGCTAAAAAAGGTCTAACACAGAATTTAAAACAACAACAGGATGTCAATTAAGATACCTTTCCTTTTAACTTTTAATCCGCTAGATCGAGATTAAGCAGCTTGTTTTGCTATTGGTGAAGTAAAAAAAAAAGAAAAAAGAAAGCTGAGTTGAGGAATTAAACATATTGCATCATATTTTGCCTAATGTGACATCCAGGTGTTGCTTTTAATCTTGTCTCAGCAGTTAAACCACAACCAAAGCAAACAGATCCAACCTGTAAACTGCATGATTCAGCTCACACACACACACACACACACACACACACACACACACACACACACACACACACACACACACACACATAAAGGCTCCATGACTCAGATTATTTGGCATCAATGCTGCATTAAAAAACACGTTTGACCACTTTTCCCTTCTTCTTCTTTTCTTTTTCCAATTAGCAGTCCGTCCGTTTCTTATTTCTTTACCTTTAAAAAGATGCAATTTTCCATCCAACCATCGTTAAATATTGGTTTTATAAAATGTCAGAGCTAATGAAAGAGCAGCTGAGATTCCTGCAGGGGAACTTTTGTTGTACAAATCCAGGAGAAATAATTGACTTGGGATTGACAGCGTTTCGGTCAATTACTCTGATTAGCAGAGGTGTACGCTGGCTGACTCACTAACTCTCTCTCACACACACACACACACACACACACACACACACACACACACACACACACACACACACACACACACACACACACACACACACACACACACGTATAAGTGCACTTCTGGCGCTAATGGCTATGTCTCTCTCTCTCTAATGTAAGTGGAAAGTGAAAGCTGAATTTTGGTTTAAACATTTTTAATCAGGGTAGATTGAATGTTTAGTGAGGTTTCAGAGGTCTGAGTCAGGGGGAATCACAAGTTAAAGGATCAAAATGTACTTAAAAAAAAACAGAAACAGCTCCTTCTACAAAAGTAGGGTGTAGGTATTCATGTTCATGCTAAAGGTTTATGTCTACCTTAAACATATGGACATAATGGAACACTGCCATCTTTTAACCCCTTACATACTAGACTTGAACACATCATCAGTCTTTAATAAATTGCTGATTCATGTTTAATGAATCTTTCAAAGAGCAGAAAGAGTGAATATAAAGATATTTGCAATCACACGCTTTCAATAGTCAGTATTTTTGAATAGTGGGTTTTTAAATCTTTTAATAAATATGAGTCAAACACTCAACAAACATGTGTATTAGCTGGACAAGAACATTTTTAGAAAGTTAAATATTAACCTTCCTGTTGTCCTCGGGTCAAATTGACCCCTGTCTGTTTTGACTGTTCCTTTCTTTCTTCCTTCCTTCCTCCTCTCTTTCTTTTCTCCCTCCCTCCTTTCCTTCCTCCCTTCCTTCCTCCCTCCTTTCCTTACTTCCTTCCTTCCTTTCTCCTCTCTTTCTTTTCTCCCTCCCTCCTTTCCTTCCTTCCTCCCTTCCTTCTTTTCCTCCCTCCTTTCCTTCCTTCTTTCCCCCTTTCTTTCCTCCCTCCTTCCTTTCTTCCTCCTCTCTTTCTTTTCTCCTTCCCTCCTTTCCTTCCTCCCTTCCTTCTTTTCTTTCCTCTCTTCCTTCCTCCCTCCTTTCCTTCCTTCCTTTCCTTCCTCCCTTCCTTCTTGTCTACATTCCTTCCTTCCTCCCTCCTTTCCTTCCTCCCTTCCTTCTTGTCTTCATTCCTTCCTTCCTTCCTTCCTCCTTTCCTTCCTTCTTCCTCCCTCCCTCCTTTCCTTCCTTCCTTCCTTGACTCGAGGACAACAGGAGGGTTAATAGTAATAGTACATTTCTGGCTAAAAGAAAAAAAGTTCTTCAGATGTTTTTTTTTCTTCTCTCAAATGTAAAAAATGGGTCAAATTAGACCCTAAACAGTATTGTAAGGGTTAAGAGAAATACTGGTACATACATAGGATTTTTGAATGGTGGGTTTTTAAATCTTTGAATAAATATGACTGAAACACTCAAAAAATGTGTGTATTAGCTAGACAATAATATTTTTAGAAAGTTAAAATATTTCCATTTTTGTATAATCTTGATTGCATGAGGATAAGTCATCACATTTCTGGCTAAAAGAAAAAAAGTTCTTGAGGCTCAACTGTAAAAATTAGACCCTAAACAGTACTGTAAGGGTTAAGAGAAATACTGGTCCATCCATCAACCTCCTCTATTGAAGCTGACTTTTAAAGCCTACTGTACCTTAATATTCAAATCCAAATAGACAAAGGACCGGCTGACGTAAGGAGTCGTAAAAAATCCATATCAAGAGAGCAAATAGAGCAAATAACAATGCTTTTAACCCGCGTATGACAGGACATCCTCATGTTCAGGATGGGCTGGGGGGGGGGAAGGAAAAGCTCAATCTTGTTTACGTTTTTAGTGGCACCATAGGCCAACTATACCACAGCATGCCAGAGAGAGGGGGGGCAAAGGGTGGGGGCAACCTGAGACACCCAGAGACATGCTGGCTGCGGTAGACATTACAGGCAGTGAGGAAGAAAACACACAGAGGCTTGATTAGGTGACAGATGGTAAAAAAAAAGGAAAAAAACACAGTACAGTATGCTGCAGCTTGGGGAAATTATCACTTTTTTTTGTCCAAGTGTGTCAAGATGCTTATTTATTTTTATCGTAGATATTTTTGACCTTATTTCATCAACATTGGGGATTGATTTACGTCTCCCTGTTGGATGCACGGAGAGGTTTGAGAGTGTTTCCTTGACACAGATACATGCAGAGTGACACACTTATTATCACTCATCTCATGCTGTTTACAAACTTCAACCTACTTCTATTCAAATGCTACATCTAGTTCACCTTTTACATTCATATCATACTTTTAAGTTTACATCTATAGTGCCAATTGGATTGTTGCCAGAGGATTAAAAAAAAAGAAAAGAAGAAGTGGACCAACAACTAAGTGTGATCTCCTTTCATACATATTTGACTGGAGGCTCTCAGATAAGTGTAGAAGATATAAAAAGAAAAAAAAAAAGAAAAAAGGCCTTTTGCAAGATTCCTCTATACAGCAAACCATGTGCATCACTTATGGTGCATGCAACATGGTGCAACCGGCCTTGCATTGACTTGTAACACATCTAAAGACGATGTTAGCAGAAGTGATGCAGAAAGCAGAAACGCTGCTATGCTAACGCTACATACAGTATGGCCGCCCATGTTTGAATTAAAGCCAGAACTTCACAACAACTCCTAATGAGCCATCAAGATAAAGTAAAAGTGGCTTTATGGAGAAAACTGATAAAAAAAATCCTATAAAAGTTGAAACATAATGCTATTGTGTGGTTTCCTTCATATTTAAACATACCAGCAACATATCCAATTATAGAGTAAATCTTCTTTTCCATTGGGTGTTTTCTTGTCTTTGTGTGCGTGATGGTAGCCATAGCATCGACTTCAAAGAAGCCGGACTAGTTCAAAACAATATGAAGCGGAGAGGAGGAGGTGGGGGCAGAGGTTTAATAGAGTCCTCTGTCATGCTGTACACACCACTAATATCCACTTAAAGTAGCAATCGCTCCAGTCTGTCGCCCTCAGAGTTTAATCCTTTGTCCTCTTAATTATCCCCGAGGTGCAAAGCGCTGCAGCCGCCGGGCGCTCGGTGCAGGTGTTGGGAACACACGCAGAGATATGCAGAATACTCACACACAGGACATGTCAAATAAAACCGGTGCACAGACTTCTACATCATCCATGACTACTACGCCAACTGTCTCTGTTCCCCCTGCGGCAGAGCTGTTAATCCCCTGACAGGTGTCCACGTTAGCTGAGGAATCTTCCCGGGCTCGGTCGGATTGACTTTCTTAACACAAGCTTGTAACGCGGCACATGGAGACGCCAGGGTGGGGAATATGATGCAGTGTTCAAGGCAGTCAGCTAGTCCTTCTGCATAGTGATAATAACTCATTACTAATATTAATATGTGAATTTAATTTGAATGTGTGCAGTAGAGGGGGAGAGAGAGAGGTGGTGAAGACTGACAAACGAAGGTCAAATTCAGTGTGTTTGTCTAATGTTTGCTTCATGCTTACTAGGGCTGCTCGATTATGGAAAAAATCATAATCACGATTATTTGGGTCAAAATTGAAATCACGATTATTAAAACGTTTTTTTTTTTTAACTTTAGAAACATGCTGTAGTTATTGGACCTTCGGCTTAATTCATTTTCTCTCTCAGCAGTAGCCTTTTATCTGACGCTTAATGCAACACACAGCAGAAAATGTGCAGAGATATTAGAGCTGAGCGAGTTACCATGACGATAGTTCACACATCACTTCCTGGTTTTTAATAATTAGTCAGTAAACTCAGCATCATCTGACGCAGGCTGGAAACTCTGCACTTTTATTTACAGTTAAAACATTTCGCCGTGTGTTTCAGCTTCAGTCAAACTAATGGAGCTGCGGCGGCTTCCTGTCTAAGCTTTTCAAAATAAAATCTTTGGCATTGAGCGCTATCTCGTTATTATTAAAAATCGTTTCCCCCCTAAATAGTTATCACAATCAAATATCGATTAATTGAGCAGCCTTAATGCTTATCTCCTAGTAGAAAGTGGTAAACACTTGAAATTATGTCTTTTTGATTGCCGGCAAACCACATAGTGTCATAATATAAAAATGACATCTATGTTACAGAGTAAGACCTACGTTCTTATTACAGATAAATCATAAGATTAGCATACTAAGTTAACAGGCTGTCAGCTGTGTGACTTTATATCCGTGCTGTGACGTCTTTCAGAGCACAAACACTGTAAACACACCTGTTGCCTCCTCAGCATGACACACACCACCTATTACACCGCATTTTTATGTAGTCTATGAGCTAAATACCAGTGTTGGGGAAGTAATGTAACACTATTAGTTACATTATATTTGCATTACTCCTTGGCAACGCTGGTGTTGTGTAAAAATAATATATGAACAGATAGTCTCGACCATCATAACTGCCTCAGAGTAATATATAGACAATCAGTTTCTCAGCAGGAGACGGACCAGGCTGAAGAGACTCTACACGTTTCCATCCTGACATAACAGCGGTCCAGATAGCTCACTACAGTTTTCCTGTCTGATGACGGCCGTCCGTTCACTATTATCGGTACTTTACTGGGTTTGTTTCTGAAAGAAGGAGATTAACAAGCAACACACAAGCTTTGTCTGCTTGGTTGAGGTTTGCATACGCTCAGATTGAGCATCACTGTGGGTCGGTTGATGTTTCACTATTAGCTTTGTGTTAGCATGAGAGGTCAGGAAGTTTATACATGATAATTGGAGAACTTATGAAATGCTAGTAACGCCACATTTCTTTGTAATGTGATTACTGACTGCAGACACTGTAAATGCTAATTACAGCATGATGCTAGCCATGCTACCTAGCTGCTAGTCTTTTTTAGTGGGTTGGTGCTCCTGTTAGCATCTGAGCTTCTATGTGAGACACTTCCATAGATGTTTTTGAGCTCACCCTCAGTCCTACAAGATACCAACATTTGACACCAAATGAACTAATTTGAAAAACATGAAGTAACAAGCTCAGTGCCCAACACTAGTATGCAAATGAACCTATTAACACACATGTGAAACTACTCATAAATATCGTTGGCCGTTAACTGTTAATATCCCTCGAGCAACATAAATAACCCAGCGGCTAAATGATACTTGCCGTGTTGACTCCCTTAAAAAATGTATTAGCATGACAACCCATGATTTTTCTAAAAGACACATACCTGACCCGAACATACACTTCCAGACACACGAAAACAAACCAACTGAACTCTTTTTCTCAAGGCCAAAGCTGACTGATATTGACTGATAACTGTTCCTTTTTACCCAGAGGCCTCTTCCAAGCGGAGGGCCCCTTTCCTTTAGGAGAGAGGCTCCATTCCACTAATATTATGTTTTCATTAATGAGAAGGGGGCTTAAACAGTGCCGTGTTTGTTTGTGTATGGGTCTGCCCGACTGGCTCAGCTTCTCAAGAAATGAAGAGAGAAAGAGAGAGAGAGAGGGGGGTGGGGGGTGGGGGGCGGTGTAGTTTGTCGGCATCAGATGTAGCTATAGGCCTTAGTTCTCGGAAAACAATTCAGACAAGGGAGGGTGAGGGAGGGATGGGGGGGGCAGTGAGGAGGAAAAGAGTCTGCGTCGTTGTTTAGCTTGTCTGGACCAAAAAATGGTCTGGAGACGTAAAAACAAGCGAGCAACATACGTAAGAGTTCGACTATTAAAGGGAGGCTGACAAAGAAAAATTCTCTCTTCCTCATGTCCTCAGACAACCTCCCTAAAACATATCGCTACAGCAGAACAGAAAGCCCATGTCTGCTTCTTTTCAGGGATATGAGGCCCTTAGTTTACATCAGAGAAGACAGATCTTAGATGTTTTTTTTCACTACTTTTAAAGACACTGAACATGAAAGCAATAGGAAACAATGGCACGTCAAGCAAATTGCAAAAAACAAGGTTCAAGCAGGGGATTGGTCTTGAAATAGAAGTTCAAAAAGATATATATATATATAATGACGGCCGACTCACCGTTTCTCTTCTCCCTCTGATGGGTTAGGGTCCTGCTCCTTGGGCATGTGTTCCATTCACCTTAATTCCATCCAGCAGCCAATCATGAGAGACTGAGGCAAGCCCCACCCTCGGATGCACACTTGTCATTCGCCGGTCGGGAGGGGTCAGTCAGTGAAACATGACAGGGTCCCGTCCCTGAGTTCTTGGGGAAGGGGGGGTGTGGGGTGGGGCGGGGTAGGGGGGAAGAGGGGGAAAAGGGAGTTGGAACCCCCCCCTGGACTCGTGAGGTGAGGTGTCGTGCGGCTCGGCGGGAAGCTTGAGCGAGAGATGCGGGGGGATACGCCGGAGGTTCTGCAAGGGGGGAGGCGAATGGGCTGGCCCCGGGGCCGTGGCTGGAGGCGGAGGTCGGGCTCTCAGGGGTGCGGAGAGTGAGGGGTGATCCACTCTGGAAGAAGAGGAAGGATACGGTTAGATTTACACTGTCTGGCTGCAGGAAATCTATCAGCAAACACTCTATGAATGATAATGAATGAATCATTTAACCTCCTGTAACCCTCCGTCCTCATATGAGACATTACATTCTGCTTAACCCTCCTGTTGTCCTCCCGGGTCAAATTGACCCCATCTCTTTTGACTGTTCCTTCCTTCCTTCCTTCCTTGCTTCCTTACTCTTTCCTTCCTTCATTCCAAGGCTCCTCCCTTCCTGCTTTCCTTCCTTCTCTCTTTCCTTCCTTCCTCGGCTCCTCCCTTCCTGCTTTCCTTATTTCCTTCCTTCTCTCCTTACTCCCCCCCCCCCACTCCTTACTCCTTTCTTTCCTTCCTTCCTTCCTTCTTTCCTTACTCCTTTCCTCCCTTCATTCCTAGGCTCCTCTCTTCCTGCTTTCATTCCTTCCTTCCTTCTCTCCTTACTTCCTTCCTCCCTCTCTCACTCCCTCCCTCCCTCCTTACTCCTTTCCTTCCTTCCTACTCTGCTTCCTCCCTCCCTTCCTTCCTTCCTTCTTTCCTTCCTCCTGTCCTTCCTTGGCCTGAGGACAACAGGAGGGTTAATCGTAACCTGTTGCTGTCATTCATACACACTTTTTTGTGCCATGTAGTAGTAGCAAAAGGACAATACAGTGTAAAAACCAGATGGCAGCATCTTGGCCTAGTCAATCAACAGCTGATCCCCAGACAAAAGTGGATCAGGTACAAAATAATAATATATATTAGATTATTATTACTATTATTATTATATTATCATTATATATATTATAAATTTATCTTCAAATGACAATAACGGTGTCTTTGATGAAAAAGCATTACTATTACTTCCTTTTGCACCTTTAGATAAACATCAGATTCCTTTTATTGAGGAGTCAGAGTTTTGTCTGCTGAGGTTAGAATAAGATTTTCCTGCTTTTATCAGGTGCAGCTCTTTATATTAACACTACAAACACTGAGGAATCCATCACCAGGAGTTCTGCACATGTCAAAAAAACCCAAACCCCAAAACCCAAACCCCGCCAGTACCCTGAACTTCCACCACAGTCTCCTGAGGCTTTGTGTTGGTTTGTCCTCTAACTCTTCAGAGATCACTGAGTTCATCTTAAATACATGTTTCTCAAGTCGTTCACCAAAGATATGTAGCCATACTGACTGAAATAAGAGTTTCCCTTAAAACGCTCCAGCCACATGTTGAGTCTACACTGAGTTGTTGCTGTCAACTCCACTAAGCCTTCCATGTGAGTGAGTCTCACATTCCAGCTAACATTACATGACCCTCGAATCACATGAACCAGAGGCTTTTCCTTCTGCACAGGGATTCCTCCGAGTCACACACACCAAGTTAAGACTGCATGTAGTGGCCCCGAGGAGGTCAGAGGTGAAACGCTCATCACCTTGAACCTTGTTGCTACTACGAGCGGATAATTCCTAGAAACTGCTTAAGGAATGTCACCTCATACGCAGGGTTAAGTAGCTTTAAGATGAGTGACTGAATCTGCGTGAAGGAGTATGTGCATTTGTGTGTGTGCATGTTGAAGTAGTCAGGGGGTCCTGATCCATTAGCCCCCGCCTGCTTCATCTGTTGTCCGAAGAAGGCTTTACTCTTTCCTCCACTAATCCCAGATTCAATGCCTTTTTAATCCGGAACAATGAGATACAGGGCCATGAGAATGTCCTTAAACATGACTGATATTATTGTTGCCTTTTCTGCTTTAGAGGGATTATGAGTCATATTCAAAACAACCTTACTATGCAGTTAAAAGAGCTTTTTATTGCCTATATCTAAATATATATATGTTATTGTGGACTGATATTATAGCAGAAAGCGACTGATTCAAATCCCAGTATCTTCAGTGTGTTGCTAATGGCACTTTGGATAATAATTATAATGATAAATTGAAACTGTTAAATAAAAATATGCAAATGAGACAATGATTTTGATGATTAAAAATAAAATAAATCCAAATCTTACTTTTTATATTGCTCCATCTCTATATATATGATTTGAAAAACCACTGAGATCATAGTTAAAGTGAATCAGTACACTATATTAATTGAGATGAAAGACTCAATGTATAGCACACTACAGCTTCCTGTCTAACTGGCAGCTCAAATGTTATTTATGTATTTATTTTTTATACTTTATTTATTGTAGTCATTTAATTGTATGCATCTATATGTGATTAGGTGTGTAGGTTCATTAATATATATATGTAAGTAACCAAAAAACAATATTAACAGTATAGATTGAAATTGTTACAGTATATTGTAGTCATTTTAAATTATTTATTTGCTATTTATTTGTCTATTTATGTATCATTTGTCCTGACATTGTTTTTGTTGCTATTATTTGTCCTTAATATTAAAACATTTAAACTTGCTGCAACTTTCATGTGTTAAAAAGCTTTTTAATAGCCCTGAAATTATTGTGATTTCCTCGACCAGATGTTAGGACAGATGTAAAGGATGAGGCTGCAGCTCTATAAGATGATCTAATAGGGGAGGAAGCTCTTTTAAATCATTGTTAAACACCTTTTTTATTTATGTGATAAAAAAAAGCAGCGTGATTTCTTTCGCTGAAACATTAATGTCACTTAATTACCATTTCAAACATTAACATAACACCTTTGCAACTACAACTACAACCTTTATCCCACTGAAAAGTACTGTAATCATACTTAATTTGCCGTGCAACAAACATTATTTCTCTCAAATCACACACACACACACACACACACACACTGCCGCCAGCACCACACGGACAGTCCATTCATTGTTATGAAAAAAAAAGGTCAGGCAGAGTTGACCGCCACTCTGACCCCAGCAGGAGCGACCGCGGTGCGTCGGTGAATAGGAGAGTAATGACATAAGCCCCACAGGCCTACCACTAATGGAGTGTCCTTTATCAAAGGCCTTCTCTCTATCACATCGACTGTAGCTGCAAGTGGCACTAGTCTCAGTCCCGTTGTTTTGTTTGCAGCACAACAATTAGTTGTTTATCACGCTGGGACAGAGAGAGGACAGAGAGAGAAAGAGAGGGGGAAAGAGAGAAAAAAAGGGGGCACATTGTGTGATAAGTAAGTGAAATGAATTCTAAGTAGCAGCAGATAAATGAACAAATGTCACACCTCATTTGAAGAAACATTGAACTATTAGGGAGAAAAGCACCTTTAATGACCTGAGCGTTTATATCTTGTTCTTCGGGTTCCTTTCTAAAGCCAGAAATAGCTAGTCTGAGTGCTTGCTAACACGCTTCAGAAGGCCTTAATTTCTGATTTAAAGTTTAAATAAATAATCCTTACTTTTTATGTAAGGAAATAAAAGCTATATGGATAATAGCACAAATGTCTATAAAGGGTAAAACAGTTTTAACTACTAGCTGGAGCACGTCACTTCTCTGTACAGCACTTTCAGCTAACCTACATAGCATTGCTAACGTTTAGCTAGCAGTTGAAGAGGTTAAGTGAAGTTGAACTGACACCTGAATACACTTTTAGTCTAAAAACAATGTAAGCTATAATGATACTACACCTATTGTGCATATTATCATTATTTTCATTAATGCTTTCCTCACTTTATCAGCAGAAGATAGTGGAAGAAAGTGGAAGCTACTTAGCCTAGCTTGCTAGTGTTAACAATGATTCCCATAAACTGTTACTTTAGCTAGCAGTTTAAGAGGTTAAAGGTGAAGTTGAACTTACATCTGAATACACTTTTAATCTAAAGAGATGTAAGTTATAATGATACTACAGCTATTGTGCATATTATGATTATTTTCTTTAATGCTTTCCTCACTTTATCAGCAGAAGAGAGTGGAAGAAAGTGGAAGCTACTTAGCCTAGCTTACTAGTGTTAGCAATGATTCCCATAAGCAGTTCCAGTTTTTTTCACATTTAATTAATATCAATGTAAGTTTGAAGAGAAAATATCCACTGAAAACCTCCTTTTGGACACGTATTGAATTTCAGGACAGGTTATTTTTCTTTTTCTCCATGGATAACAGGACAAATATTAAACACATAGCATCGCATGCATATATTTCCATAAAAAGGCACAATAGTAGTCTGATAAATCTTCATAAGAAGACTCATCTCTCTCGCTCAGCAGACCTTATAAGCTGCCTTCTTCCATCATAACTATCATGTCCTCGGATGACCTCTTTCCCCACCCAGGAAGTTATGATTATATTAAAATCGTCTATATCTAAGGCCAAGGTATAAAAATACATTTTGTCAAGTGGTCTACTGTCTGAAAGAAAGAATACATTACATACATGAGCGGAAAAAAGAGAGCAGATAAGGAGACAGAAAGAACGTGAGATTAAGTGAAAGTGAGACCATATAAACATTCGGGAACATGGAGGTAAAGTTCAAGAAAGGTAAAACAAAAGTTCTTGATTTAGTATTTGGCACGACGACAAAATAAACCAACTTATCAGAGTTAGAAGACAAATAACAGGAAAAGAAAAAGGTGTGTCATAAAAGGCAGCCGGTAAAGTGTGTACATGGAGTGCCAGCCAAAAGTTTGGACGCATCATCCCATTCATTTAAATAAGAAAGTGTCTAAATGTTTGGCTGGTTTTTTATTTTGATAAATGTTTGGGATTGTACACATCATAATTTTGGATTCACTGCATAACCATTTATGGCCTGTGCACATAAATGAGCTGTAAAATGTGAATATCTAGTACACATCATGCTGTGATTGTATCAGAGGGGATGGGAGGGGGTGGGGGGGGGGGGGGGCTTGTATAACAATATATAATAGATGATTAATGGCTTTATTAAAACATGTTGAAGTAGGAGCCAAAGTAACAAGATACTCCAACTGTTTTTAAGATTCATTTTTCAGCATTATGGCAGTGAAGCATGTGTGGAGGAAAAAAAATAGCAAGCAACAAAGTTCCCTGACTGGATTAAAGCTTGGCATGTGTCGCCACCGAAATTAATCCTTTGAGTATCATTCTGGCTTGAAAGGCGTCTCTAAAACAGTTTCCTCATTGTCAAAGAACGGCAGCCATGGTTTGATGATGGAACAAGTATTAAGACGTCCATAGTATCGTCTCATACCATTCCTGTAACACGATCCGGTGCACTGCTGTCCATCCCACACTCACCATTTTGCCTTGAGGATGGCATCAGTGCCAGATAGAAGCAGAAGAGTTTTAGCCATAAATCTTTGGGCATTATTAGAGACAGCAGCAGTTAATGGTTAACGCCCTAACCCAGAGGCCTGAAGGAATAACCCTTTTAGCTATATTTCGATGCAACAATGGGATTCGGGTTGGGAACTGAACCCAATCCAAAACGCCATCATCGAGGTATCCATTAAAAAAAGTTTGCTTATGCTTGTTGGCTCCTAAACACAATAACCCCTAAATAACTGAAAACGAAAGCTACATGTCTGCAATCTTTGATGCTCACACTTTTTCACTCTCTCTCTCTCTCTCTTTGACACAAACACACAACAACTCACATGGCTCAGCCACATGCACCTTGATTCTCTCCCCCCCCCCTCTGGTACACCCTCTAAATTTTAATTGGGCCTGCAAAAACTGGCATTTTCCCTCAAGCGGGGTTCACCTTTAATTGCATGCTCTGAAATACAGACTTAAAAAATGCATCAAAAGAATAACTAGAATGCATGTTGATGCCTGGAGAGGCTGGGAATTCATTAAACATGACCTACTCTCTTTATACCCCCTGTTCTAGGCCAAAGAGATCGATGTCCCTCTGTTCTTCAGAAAGAGAGAGAGAGGAGGGGAGAGGGGAAAAAAAAAAAAAAAAAAAAGGTGGATGAATTCTTAAGTTCAAAGCAGGGCGCTGTGAAATGTAGTTCTACACCAGGAAGAAGTAATTAAGTTCAAGGATGTTTAGGTTGTGCTTTGATAGAGAGAAATGACTTGAGATTATGATTGAAGATACCAGTGTTGCATGATCTAATGGAATATCTATACTACACTGCAGCACCTTGCTATATTAAACACTACAGTAGCTTATCATAGCTCATTTTATTAGTACTGACACTTAAATAATGAGTGTTTTAATAGAAGTAGTGTCAATGTGCAGCTCTGCCTCCGCTCCCTTCAATCATCCTGGGTGTGCCACAAGTTGTTTTTCTTTTCCCTCTCATTTGCATGCTGCAGCTTTCGAGCTTTACATGTGTGCCTGCATGTTGAAAAAGCATACACATAGGATGAAATATGTTGTTATTCTGCTTACATAGGCGACGGTCAGGGCGAACCCACAAACACCTCAAAGACTGTCTGTGTAAAAAATATGTTTTAAATCCACACAAACTAACGGAGCCAACACCTCTGACTTGGCAAAGTATCTTGCTGACAGTCACGCCAACACACAGGTTACGGGATGTGATGGATGACATAATTAACTTCCCTCAAATATGAGCAGCGTGATTTATTTTGTGACAAGCAAAAGTTTGTTTTTACGATCAGAGTTTGGCGAGGCAAGTTGAGGTCAAATGATGACTAGGCAGTTTAGCTTTAGCTTGTTAGCTTCTTATGTTTGTCACAATGTGGCAAATGCAAAGTTCACACTGTTAGCATGAAGTTTACTGCTAAAAATCAGGCGTTCACATGTACGTAGATCAAAACCAGTTATGAACAATCAATTTATATTTTATTCTATTACTTTCCTGATGTTTTAGGTTTTCACTGTGGTATCATTTTAGTATCAGTGTCAAGATATTTCGGCAGGTATCATATCAAATTCATATTTTAGTACTTTTTTTCTCTTAACCCTCCTGTTGTCCTCGAGTCAAGGAAGGAAGGAAAGGAGGGAGGAAGGAAGTAGGGAAGGAAGGAAGCAAGGGAGGTAGGAAGGAGGGAGGGGGAAAGGAAAAGAGGAAGAGAGGAAGGAAGGAAGGAAGGGAGTAAGGAAGGTAGGAGGGAGGGAGGGGGAAAGGAAGGGAGGAAGGAAGGAAGGAAGGAGGGGGAAAGGAAAAGAGGAAGGGAGGAAAGAAGGAAGGTAGGAGGGAGGGAAGAAGGAAGGAAGGAACGAAGGAAGGAAGGAAGGGAGGAAAGAGATAGGAAGGAAATAAAGAGAGAAGGAGGGAGAAAGGAAAAGAGGAAGGGAGGAAGGAAGAACGGAAAGAAGGAAGGGAGGAAAGAGATAGGAAGGAAATAAAGAGAGGAGGAGGGAGAGAGGGAGGAAGGAAGGAAGGAAGGAAGGAAGGAAGGAAGGAAGGAAGGAAGGAAGGAACAGACGGGGTCAATTTGACCCGGGAGGACGACAGGAAGTTTAAAGACTTTACATTTGGGACTCAGTAAAGTTCATATAAGCATAGTTTTATTTACCATAATCACAGAAATGACAGCAGATGAAGAACATCTATGAAGGACAGTGTTGCTATTTCCCTCCTTGCATCCACATATAAAATCCACACATCATCATCATCATCATCAGCCTCTGCACAACTTCCAAAAGATTCACTTTGATCTCCATATCTGCAGGATAAAGTCACCACTGAAGTGCCCTTGAGCAAAGCCCTTAACCCACAACTGGGAATGCTCACTGGTGTTGATGAGGTTATCCATCTGGCTTCCTAACCTCCCATCAAAGGCTTTTGGGATTGATCATTCTCTCTGCACTTTCTCAGCTTCTAATAATCAGTCCATTAAGAGAGAAATGCAAACGTCTGACATATTAGCCAAACTTGACGACAGCTGTCTAAAAAGTGAGATAAGCAGAAGTGAAAATGATATCTTTATGTGCTAATTGTTTCAGTGCAGAGAAAGAACCGATTTCTGGAGACACATAACAGGCTTTCTCATTTTCAACCTCTACACGTCTCTCCCTTCAAATCTCTTTCCATTTAAATGTCAAAGCCCCCGAAAATCTGTAAAAGATGATTTGACAGAGAAACTGCAATTTGATTCAGTTTTCTTTCACCAATTATTTAAATCATTAACTTTAAGGAGAGCAGCCAGACCCACCTGTTATTGCCTCTATATCCATCTGTACATGCTTCCTGCAGCTGTTGCACTGCTCTCAGCTCAGATGTGTCACTCTCTTATTACACATAAACCTGATTTCCATATTAAAAAACGTCTTTTTTTTTACTTCAAAATACACCAACATGGAAGATAACAGTGCAAAAAGAAGGCAAAATGTCATCCCTTTAACCTCTCGAGGAGAACCTCTTGTCAAAATTCACTCAATGACAACAGACATGAGGTCAGCGCTCCCGATTCCCAAAGGTGGCCGTGGAGCAATTAGTGGTTAAGTAATGGCGGCAGGGCAGGAGTCGAGTTGTTGATGTGGTGCATGCAGTTTGATCGTGAAGGAAACGGAGATGGAGAGAGGAGGAGGAGGAGGGAGGAGGGAGAGGGGGTAGGGGTGGAGGGGGGGTGTTAGTACCCCAGGGTCATGACTCGCAAGCAGTCAAAGGCAAAGGGATCATGTTTCATGCTATGTCTCGGCTCGCTCTCTCACCCAGCTAATTACTGTCAGGGGGATTATTAATAGGTGCTAGTAGATCACAGCAAATTGACTAAATGCTATCTGTACGGACCTTTTTTTTTTTTTTATAGATGTCACCTTGTAGCTTTTAGAGTATGCACAAACACAGACGTCTAAAACGCACAAGAATGTTAATGTTTCGGCTATAACATCTGTATGCACCAGTGGTGATTTGGAGTTTCACGCTTGTCAGGTAAAGAACAGGACAAAAAATAAAAAATCCCTAAAAACGACTCACTGCTGCCAAATCCATTTATTTAATATGATGGGAGAAAAAAAAACACCTGACACAGGGAATTGTCTCACAAGAAAATGACACGTTTGAACATTGACCTACTTTGACACTGAAGCTTTTCAAGGCTGTGATTAGCGGCACTCT
Organism: Scomber japonicus; assembly: GCF_027409825.1. Lineage (NCBI taxonomy): Eukaryota > Metazoa > Chordata > Actinopteri > Scombriformes > Scombridae > Scomber > Scomber japonicus. The sequence goes on along the minus strand of NC_070597.1, from coordinate 5,672,734 downwards.
GTTCATCTCATGTATCCCACACTCAGACAAGAAGACAATGGAGCCTTTAAATTTTGCTCTTTTTCTTGGTATGTAAGAGTAGACTGTTTTTTTTTCTAGCCTTCATATAGGAGCATAAACACTGAATCCCTCCCTGTTACCATGATGGAAATGAAGGGAACACGGTGCCCCTCCCTGACTCTGCTGGTAGCAATATGTTTCTTACTGTATGTGTGTGTATATATATATATAGCTCCACTTTTGCCAGCCAAGGACATATAGGACACACTGGGTGGATTATACTAAAGCAGAATATAGTGTAAAAGCGTGGTTGCATGGCAGCACACTACAATTTTTGTTTATTTTTGTCTCTTCTTGTTTTTTCATTTTCTTCACCAACATCTGCCCCCTTCCATTTCTTTCCTCATCTCCTTCATCTTTCTTTCAACTCTGGTTTTTTCCCCTGCAGATTATGTATGTCACCACCTGACCAGCTGTCTTCGCCTTCCTCCCTGGCCGCTTATCAACTCTGGTTTTCTCTGTGTGTCACTTTCGAAAAACCAATGATGATAATAAAGCTCTTTAAAAAAAAATAAATAAATAAAAAACCTCTGAGGCAGCTCTGTGCTCTTTTTCTGTGCTCACACACACACTGACTGTAACACTGTGCCAAAATTGTGTTCATGCTACATCAACATTGCATCAAAGCCCCAGAGGCGGACAGAAGACGAGGAACAAGCGAGCACGTACAAAAAGTGCCTGAAGGGAACTTGTTGATGTGTATAGACAAGCAGAGCTGCTTCACATACAAAACCAGCAGACTGGAGCTCATTTTAAAAACCTTTGTTTACCCACAGGAGGTTGACTAAATGACACTCGTACCCAGTAGCTGCCCAGTACCAACCACAGTTATCCATCGCTAGGCCACAGAGCAAGACCACTGGCAGAGTTACGGGTCAACTGCTTTGCTCAATGGCACCTCAGCTGTCATCACAACTGGTTTTGCCGGAGTTGAAGGTCAGTGGCAGAGCTCGGGCCAGAGCCGTCTGGTGCCTGGCACTGATACATTTACACTGAAGACATCTGAATACTTGTAGCGTTTGGTTAACTGGCCTCTCATCCCTTGTCAGCATTACAAAGTCACTCATTCTTCAAGTTTTTATTGTCCCATTACATCACACAACATGTGAATGTTAACAAATCACATCAGGACAGGCTGATGAAAACACAGCAGATGTTTTACTGTGTTTTTTGTCTCCCTCACATGTGACTTATTTTCTCTTTTGTGCACATTTGGAGATTTATTTTATTAACGGATTCATCGTTTAAAAGCTAAAACACATTTAAAAAACTCCATATATATATATTTGATTTACAGTTATGTATGTACTTCACATATGAGGAGCTAGAACCAGAGGACTTGACAGATGACTGAAACTGCAATTCAGTTATCAAAAATTGCTGTCAACACATAACGGAAAATATGAAAGCAATTTGTTTTCCTATTAAAACGCTAAGGAAAATGCCACAGAGGTCAGAGCCATGTGACATTCTTTCATCAGCTGATTGTATTCTGCACTTTCTGTGTGTTATTTTACAGCTGTTCTTATTTCCTTTAAAATAAATAATAAAAACTACAACTTATTGCAACAGAAGCAGCTTTTATTTTGAAAAACTGGTAACGGTGGGTTCATAGCTTGTGTTGGCACTGATGGAGAATTAAGTTAAAGTAGGCTGGAATTATTTTAAAGGGTTTATATATAGCACAGACTGAGTATATAGACTCTTAGACGTTCTTTGACAGGTAATTGTTAAGTAAACGAGGCGATGTATACTTAGACCTGACTACATGGGAGGAAAAGAAGATAAAAAAACACACATATGGCTGTGTGTATATATGGTAGGATGTAAGCCAGGGCCAAAGATTAAAGTCCATCTAAAGATAATGTGTAGTACGAGACACTGATTAAAAACAGTTAAAAAAAATACAATCTGTCCTTTCTCTCTTTCACATCCACTCTTCTCCTCTCTCTCTCTTCTTTCTCTCATCCCTCCTCTTCCCACCCTCCTTTGGCAAGTACAAGTCAAGGTGCTGCCAAGAATGTGACTGAGTTTGGAAAGCAAATCCAGCTCACTTCTTTTTTTTTTCTCTCTCTCTCTCTCTCTCTCTCTTCACTTTTTCTCTTTTCCTCCACTTGCAATTTTGCCTTTTTAATATATATTCTTAAGGTGGGGACCATAAGTGCAGCAGAGCCCCCCTGCTCCCCCAAGACACCACTAAAAGCTGAGGTTATAATTTTTTTTTTTTTTTTTTTTTTTGGAGGGATCAAACTATCTGCATACCATTACATTTTTAATATCCAACCTCAGCTAAGCCTCCCATCTTTCCACACACACACACACACAGGCTCAGCTGTTTCTCCTCTCAGCCTTGCGTGTCCTCAGCAGTCCACCTTAAGGAAAAACTGCCTTATGAGTGTAGTGAAACTGTTGGACTCTGTAATGTATGTGTGAGCTATTCCCGATTGTTTTCCCGGAGATGTCCTCCTTTTTTTCTTTTTTTTTTTTTCTCCCTCTTGCTAGTGGAAGTGTCTAATCTTAACAAAAACAATTCAGAGATGAAGTCATATCATAGCTGATTGTTTTGGAGGTTGAAAGGGTTGCATGGTTTTGCAGGGGAGGGGGGTGTCTACAGTTTCACTATGACAACCACACAAACACCTCTTTACTCTCTTTACTGCAGTAGCGATTTGAAAGGAATAAACCTGAAGTCGTCCTTCATATTCATTCATAAAGTAAGAAATCATTGATTTAAGCTAATGACATCATTTTAAAGTCAGAGACGAAGTATCCACACACACACACACACACACACACACACATCATGTTGCTTCCGTGTGTGTGAATCCCTGTACGAGTACAAATGTTCAGAGCCGGCGGTCATGCCAAAGTTCATTCTGAGAAAGAGGGAAAAGTGTGTGTGTGTGTGTGTGTGTGTGTGTGTGTGTGTGTGTGTGTACGTGTCTGTCAGCATGTGCAGGTGGTGTAATTAGATGCGGTAGCCGAGCAGGGAATTCCATTTTCTGTGCATGTGTGTGTGTGTGTGTGTGTGTGTTAGTCTATACGTCAGTGTGTATCCAGCATTAAGCAGATTGGGCTGGCAATTCTAACACAGCAGGCCTGAGTAGAGGTTGTGTGTGTGTGTGTGTGTGTGTGTGTGTGTGTGTGTGTGTGTGTGATGTCTCTGGGCACGGAGCCTAACCTGCAGCACCACTATGTGCGTGTGTGCGTGCATACACATTGACTCACACACTCATAGAAAGTCGCACACACACAAACACACACACACACACACACACATACACACACACACACACACACACACACACACACACACACACGCGGGCTGTGACTGCATGGGTAACTTAGTCCAACTGTGCCAACAATCTGGGCAATCACCGTGTGCTGCCTTCCCTCCCGTTTCCTCTCACTTCATCTCTCTGCTGCACACTCACACAGGTGCTTGTTGCCATGCCAACAGCCTGGGGAGGAAATTAGTGATGGAGCAATTGGGAACCCCCCTGCCTCTCCCCCCCGCCCCCCCTCAAAAAGGCCACAGCTAGGACATGCTTATCGAATATCATAACAATGGTATTTCATTGCTAGTGAATGAGTGAGAAAGAATAAGATGGTATGCTTTGGTTGTCTTCATGCCAAACAACAGTGGAAAAACCCTCAAACAATCAGAAAACTCAGTCTTTCTATGGAAAAACTGCAATAAAGCAAAACACCCAAGAACTATGACAATACATGAAGTTTCATTAATGAACATCCTGGAATCTGTTTAGGTTTGATAAGCTGTACAGACTCTATAAAAACCTGAATAAATACATAAAAGCAGACTCAGAAACACACACATCTTCCAATAGATACATATCTCCCAAAGTGATTGTGAAACTGCAATTGTGTGCATGTGTGTAAGCCTGGCAGCGAGCATTGTGTGTGTGTGTATGTGTGTGTGTGTGACTATGTGTGTATCGTGCGCTCGGTTTCTTTTGAGTTTACAAACAGGGCTGGGATCCAGGCACCAGCCGCAGCTCAAATAAAACAAACCAGACTCGCGTCAGGCGAATAAACATGGGCACAAATAAAATCATATAAATAAATATGTGCAAATTTATCAAGCAAAACAGCACAGCCTCAATGAATTTGGGGGATGAGGGTTTTTTTTTTTTTTTTTTTTTTCATGTTTGAGGAGGGAGCCTAGTCTGAGCTCCGTGGGGAGAGAAGCATTAAGATGTTGCCCGCAGCTCCTCTGGTTCTTTACTGAAGCTGGTCTGTTTATGTCTACAGGTCTATATTAGCTGTTGTAGGCTGCAGCCAGGAAAAAAACATGTAACTCTGAGCAGCATGGTGGAGGGGGTGTGACTCCCAACGGTGGCTACAGGTGGAGATCAATGCAGCAGGTATACAGGCAGGCGGATCCGTGAGGTGGAGTCGCCTGAAGCATGGTTCTTAATGTACAGGCACAAAAAAAAAAAATACCCAAAGGCGAGAGAAAAAGCGTTGAACTTTAAGCTGACCTTTCTATTTTATGTGGTTTAGTTAGTGTTGGGTATGAGACAACATCATCAGCTGTCTGTCCTACTTACAGCAAGCAGGTCTTGGCTGTGCAACATACTATACAGTATGTACCCAAGCTGCAGAACTTGGCAAAGTATCTGCCCCGCTCATGCATAATACTAACTGAACTGGGCTCCCATTTCTCTGTATAAGATGACACCCAGTAACAACACTGAGGGCGTTCTGACCATATTTGATATATCAACCCCAGCAAGTACCCCCCCCCCCTCCTACCCCCACCCAAGAGAGAAAAGAGCTGTGCACCTGCTCTCTGTGATCACAACAACACTGTTAACTGGTTTCCACTGTCGCTGCCCTGCCTGCCGACCTGGACGGAGGTATTATCTCTGCAGAGGGCTACCAGCTTTGGGATGGGAAGGTCAACCAAACTGCTATCAGTGACATGATGTATTTGTGCAATCACCCCCCCCCCCACCCAACCTCCCCTTTTCAACACAACCCCACCCCTGTCACAGTTATTCAGGTCATAAACATGCCAGCACCAACATCAGCAGGTTGCACTGTTCCTTTAACGGTGTCAGTATCACGTTAATACATTACACAACAGTACATAGATTTTAATTACTGTGTAAATATATGGACATTTTTCTATCAACTGACATTATAGATGCGTTATGTACCATGATGCAGTGGTGTATTGCACAATAAGCGCCACCACAGATCTGTCAGTCATCATATATGCATCTGTAAGAACGGGCAGGCAGCCAAACTGAGAAATACGATGAGTGCCGGTGGATATACAAGACTCATAAAAAAAATTTGACATACGCCTCCGCCCCTGTTTGGTAATATTATGGGTGCAGATGTGATGATACAGGTGAGCTATCCAAAGGCGCCTACATTATTTGTTACAAGAAAGTTGTGGTAAAAACACAGTTAATTCTCACTCAGGGCTGGTTTGTATGATGTGTAGAGAGACCACATCGGAAATCAGAAGTGTTTACAGTCATTCCACATGGCCACACTCGGAGGCGGAGCCAAGCTACTCAACCTCATGATAAGCAGGTCTGACGCAGTACACTGGCACAAACCCATTAGCTGCTAAAAGTGTTGCTTTTTTTTTCTTTTCTTGTACCAATACATTCACATATCTGATGCACCAGTGAAACATTAAAAAAGAATGAAGGTATTAAAAATAGATGCCATCCAAGGCTAGACTGTACCATATAGTACATGAATGTATATACACAAGTCTTTAAGACACATATGTTCACAAACCTGTACACACACACACACACACACACACACACACACACACACACACACACACACACACACACACACACACACACACACACACACACACACACACACCATACCCCCATGTCACCTTTCTCAACCCCCTCAAGCCTTTCCATTCATCTCCACATCTCAGCCACCTCTGTAATGAGCAGTAAAACACATACTGTAAAGAGACCACAGAATCACACACACACACACACACACATTCACAAAGGACCAACCTGGTCATTTCTTACATGCCCCCCCTCCGATCCCTCCCACCCAGGGGTGTGATAAAGCCTACAAGGCCTGGTGAGGCCCATGGGCGCCCCAGAGTCATAACTACACCCGCTCACACTATAATCTGAGTTTTTTCCTGCCTGCATCCAGCAGAATCTATGAAAGATGAGAAGGTGGTGAGGGAGGAGGGGAACTTGGTGGGGCCCAAAAGGTGGAGCCAATAGGCTGGAAGGTGATTTTCTTGGCAGAGACTCAGGTTGGGGTACTGAGGGCGATTCCCACCAGCTCCCTGCGAGTTCCTGTGTGGTCCTGGATCTGATTAATGCAAAACCCTCATCATACACAGCACACACACACACACACATAAAGTACAGATGCCCACATGTGTACCGCGAACTCAGGCTAGCAGCTTCACAAATTTACACACACACACACACACACACAAGATCAGGCATTGTACACGTGCGGTGCACATGCGTGTCCAGAAGTGCAAACACACTCCTTGCTGTGATGAGATTCACTTATTTTTTTGAACAGTGTCAGACTAGATTAAGAGAACAGGCAGTTTACAGTTTTTGGACTCGTAAAATCGAGACGGTGATAAGAAACAGAACAAAGGGGTGGAGAGAAGTGAGTGAGAGAGAGAGGGAGAGAGAGAGAGAGAGAGAGAGAGAGAGAGAGAGAGAGAGAGAGAGAGAGAGAGAGAGAGAGAGAGAGAGAGAGAGAGAGAGAGGAGGAGGAGCAGTGGAAGAACATGATGAGAGCCAAGAGTGTCAGAGCACAAAGTTTGGACTTTTCATTGCAAACATCCCTGAGGAATAAAATGAAACAGTTGCTCAATCATTTCATCTTTTCCATTTATTCTCCTTGTTTTCTTTTTCACAAATGTTACACACACACACACACACACACACACACACACACACACACACACACACACACGGCCCACGAATTTTGCGATTCGATCCATGATTTGACATCGATATTTCACTTACAAGACCAGTTTTGCTTGACTATGAAAAAGAAAAATGCTGCATGGTGCAACTCTACACCCAGCGAGTATTGAGTGTCCAGATAAGTGTCTTTCTTTACTGCAGTGTATATTCAACTACTTCAGATGTTAAATTGAATCACCAGGCAGCCGGCATCAATGAGGTGGCGACAAATATACCTACTGTAATGCAAACATGAGTAATAGCTCAGGAAAACACACACTTTGCCTCTGAGCAGAGCGGACTGCAGTGAGATCTCATAATCACAAGATCTTCAGTCCACATCTCTCTTTGAACATGGCGGGAGCTGCTCCACTGAAGGCAGACGTGTGGATTCAATTCAGGTTTCAACCATAGACTGTATAAAAGAAATGGACGTAACATCCGTGACGTCACCCATTGGTTTGTGGACTGCTGCTCAGAAGCCAATAGTTTTGAATCTGGGCAGCGCCATCTTGAAAATTTCAGGTGCATGCTGGGAAAAAAAAAACACGGATTCTACTTGTATGGGCATGAGGCGGGGTCATAGGCGGAGCATGGGCGGAGCGGGGAGGTTGCTATGGTTGCGAGGGCTGGATCTCGAGGACATTGGTCAATCAACCTGTCAATCAGGACGTAAGCCACGCCCTAATGCATACCCTGCTTTATCGTCACATATAAAATCAGGGAGGCCAAAATGTCCCAAATGAACATCATACTGCATTGAAGAAGGCTATAAGTTAGCGATTGAGACCATAAACACATTTTGAAAACGTTTACTGAGGTTAGAAATCAAGTGAGAAGTTGGTGAATTCTCCATTGACTTGTATAGAGACGGTCGCCCCCTGGTGGCCTTTTGATAGAATGCAGCTCTAAGTTACTTCCGCGTTGGCCTCATTTCAGAGGACCGAAGCTCCCCGCCTGATTTAAACTCCAAAAGGCGTATATTAAAAGATGGATTTCGGATTTTTATGAATCAATAGAAGAACATTAAAGCGAAGACTCGGAAAATGTGCGTTTTCACACATGACACACGTAGAGAATCAGTCCAAGTGCAACATCCACGGCGCCGTATGTGCATGAGAAAGATGTTTTTCTAGAGTGTATGAGTTCATCCGGAATAAATTTGCCACCTGTGTGTATTTGCCTAAAGAACTTGAGGGAAAATTGTGTCCATGTGGTCGTCTGTACATAACATATCCAGGCTGTGCGTATGCCAATGTGTTAGCGATTAAAAGCGAGCACACACAGAGAGAGAGAGAAGATAGAGCGTGTTTGAGGTTGGATGTCAGTTTTCATTTTGCGCTACTTAAACACGCCTTTGAATCCCAGCGATTCTTCATCAGTATTACAGTTTTAGAGCCGTGGTGAAAGGGGCAAAAAAAAAAAAAAAAAAGAAGAGAGAAGGGGAGCTCTAGGTTATGTGCTCAGACAGGCTCCACCTGTCTTACAAACGCAGCAGGAGCGAGAGCCTCAGTGCGTGTCTGTGTGAGCGGGTGATTTATTATCTGTTACAGCAGTCGGCATTTCCCTTAAACTAACTTCATGATGCCCGATACTTTATTCTACGCGCTTCCACATTTAAGACCAGAGGTTTATGTACTGTTTTTCAGACATGGACAGGAACATTTTTACACACTTAAAATAAGATGGAGCTGGAGAGAATCCAACACTCACTTTTCCCTTTCCCCCCCCCCTTGTGTGACTCATGCTCGGAGCTCCAACAGCAATACAACGCAATTAATTCTCACACCTTATTATTGGACAAATTGAGCGTGCAAGCCACACGAGATGAAAAATGAACTGCATGTGGCAAAAGCTTGGAAGAAAACGAGCGGCCCCTGTACTACATCCTAAGACAGGAGGAGGGGCGGGTGAGGGGAAGGGTGAGGGGCAGGGTGAGCTGTCGGCAGCCCGTCACAGCCACCTCCGCTTTGTGTTTCTGCCTTGGTGGGTTGGAATCTGTGTAATGACTGGGTCGGCTCAATGAAATAAGTGTTGGAGCTATACGACAGGGTATCTGTGGTTGTGGTAGAGTACAGTATGTGTGTGTGTGTGTGTATGTGTGTGTGTGTGTGTGTGTGTGTGAGATCACTCCGTGCAATTGGACTGAATGTACATGTTCAATATGCAGTATTGGACTTTTGGAAGACACATCATGCACATCTCCAGCTATTCTGTGGCTTTAATGGAATATTTCTGCATGAATTACAGTTTAACACAGGGGTTTTAGTTCAGGGGCCATACACTGCCCAATTTGATCTTAAGTGGGCCAGACCAGTAAAACCAATGCATAATAATCTATGAATAATATAGATAACTTCACTATAATAAACCATCTATGGGTAATGTGGTAAGAGATACTGATCACATGTGTCTAAGTGTACAGAGGAAAACTTTGACATGCAGTGTGATTCAGATGTGAAGGACAATTATATCAAGCTGAATGTCCAGAAGCCTTGACTGTGAATGGAAATAAGCAAGAATAGCAGTGCATTTTATTAAAAAAACTCACTTCACTTTACTACAATTTTCACACTTAGCAAAGTTACCCAGTGGGCTGGATTCGACCTCTTGGTGCAGCCTATGTTTCACACCCCTAATTTAACTACTAATTTATCTTTGGCTCAGGAGGTAGAGCGGTCGTCCTCCAATTGGAAGATTGGCGGTAAACATGTCGATGTGTCCTTGGGCAAGACACTTAACCCCAAATTGCTCCTGTTGCTGTGCCAACGGTGTATGAATGTGAATGAATGGTTAAATTCCCCTGATGAGCAGGTTGGCACCCTGCGTGGTAGCTCCTGCCATCAGTGTATGAATGTGTATGAATGTGTATGAATGGGTGAATGACATGTAATGTAAAGCGCTTTGAGTGGTTGTAAAGACTAGAAAGGTGCTATATAAGTACATCCATTTACCATTTACCATACTGGTCCTTTATGCAGCCCCTCAGTTCAGCCTCTGTCTGAAACAGGTCGTTTTAGCTCCTGCCGCCCCTTAACCCCCTTCACATTAGCCTAGCCTGTTAGCTTCCAGAAACCTCCATCTCAGCAGATTTCCAGGTAGATTAGTAGACCAGTAGAAGGATTTTACTTATTTTTCTTTTCTTTTTTAACTTGAAATATAAACCCATGGATATACTGTAACACATTTGAGCCTAGATCCAATCTGACATCAGCATGAACAGCCGATTGTGAGCTAGTATAAACAACCTGACATCATCTTGAGGAGGAAGTAGAGCTAACTTTGCAAACAAAACATTCAGAGTAGAGTTGAAGCCCTGGTTTTTGACTCGCAGGAAGCATTTTATATACTCTACATTCACCACAGGCTTTAGAAATTAGACCATGTTTGACATCCAACATCATAACAGCATAAAAGTAAAAAGAAACTCACAAAAAAAAAAAAAAAAAAAAAAAAAGCCCAAGATGTTTCCTTTAAGGTGCTTAACCATTTAAAGCACGTCTCTGACTGTCCTTGAAATGGATGCGGACAAACACCTGAGTGTATATGAGAGTTAATTAAGCTTTTAAACATATTCACATTCAACAACTCCACCAAGGTCTTTCCTCCCCTTCTTATTTATTTTCTTTTAAAATACCAGAAACCTCTAATGGACGCCGAAGGCTAAATTATGAGACAGCTCCTTTTGTACACATTGTATCAGACTGCAACCGCTATAGTGTGAATGTGAGCAGAAATCCAACAGCTATGATAAAAAGTGTTATTTGATGATTACGACATTAGATTACAGGAAACAAAAAGCAGCTCACATTTCCTCTTTACAGGAATAATTTATCTTTCGCCATCTCGTCTTTCACCTTAAAGACTCGCCGATGCAGCTGAAATCATTATCATCGTATTAATCACAGTATGAGAAAAAGAAAAAGGCTCCTCACTGTAAATGCATTACATCGACACTATTGCCACTCATGAGACCAAAACTTTAACCTTTGTGTCGTCTGTAACCCCGTCCGTTTTGACTGTTCCTTCTTTCCTTCCTCTTTCCTTCCTCTCTACTTCCTTCCCTCCTTTCTTAATTCCCTCCTTCTCTCTTTCTACTTCCTTCCTCCCTCCTTTCCTTAATGCCCTCCTTCTCTTTCTTCTTCCTTTCTCCCTCCTTTCCTGCTTTCCTTCCTTCCCTCCTTCTCTCTTTCTTTCCTCCCTCCTTCCCTGCTTTCCTTCCTTCCCTCCTTCTCTCTTTTCTTCCTCCCTCCTTCCCTGCTTTCCTTCCTTCCTCCCTCCTTTCCTTCCCTCCTTTCCCCCTGTCCTTAATTCCCTCCTTCTCTCTTTCTTCTTCCTTCCTCCCTCCTTTCCTTCCTTCTTTCCTTCCTCCCTCCTTCCTTCCTCCCTCCCTCCTTTCCTTCTTCCCTCCCTCCTTTCCTTCCTTCCTCGACTCAAGGACAACAGGAGGGTTAATAACTCGTTTTTTTGTGTGTTTTTCTTCTAATTACAGCTTGCTCTGAATCAGCTATTTCTGAAGCAATAACATGATAACATCACAGCATCAGAATACGACTCCACTGAAAGTCCAAAATTGAAAATGTTATGAACAAAAGGCCAAAAAAAAATGAAGTCAAACTGAGTTAAATTAAAAAAGGAGCTGTGCAGTAAAGTCAAATATTACCACTGCCTTGAGATAAATCATAATAATATGACATATATGCAAATAAGGCAAACCGTATTTGAATTTTAATTAACCTGTACGCTGGATGAAAAGCCTCTCGGACAAGTGAGCATTATGTGTGTGCTTAAGTTAGTACTTGTCTGAGCAGTTATGGCCCTGAAGGCTGCGTCTGTATGTGTGTGTGTGTGTGTGTGTGTGTGTGTGTGTGTGTGTGCTGTTCGGACAGGGACAAGAATGAGGTTGAGCCGTAGCTGGACGGTCCTGTTCCACCAGATACAGAAGGAGCCATAATGAAACACGCATGAGCCGAGAGACTCCTTCACATCTCACAGGATGTGTGTTCATAATAGCACCTGATCCACAGAGGACACAGAAAACATAGCTTGAAAAAACGTTGCTGTCATGCGTACATACATGAGGTCATGCAGGTGCCAACACAGGCGCACGCACACAACACATACACACACACACACACATACATACATAGACAAAGGTGTATATAGAAACACACCCATGCATACTGTATGTACACACACACACACACCACACACACACACACACACACATAGACAAATGTGTATATAGAAATACACCCATGCATACTGTATGTACACACACACACACACAGCACACACACACACACACCTAGACAAACGTGTATATAGAAACACACCTATGCATACTGTATGTACACACACACACACACACACACACACACACATACAAGTCAAAGGTCATTGGGGTGGGGGGCACTTAAGTTCAAGCACTTCACTGCAGGCTGTTTTAAGGCCAGCCGAAGAATCAAGCGCTCCCAACATATCTCTCTCTCTCTCTCTCTCTCTCTCTCTCTCTCTCTCTCTCTCTCTCTCTCTCTCTCTCTCCTCTCTCCTCTCTCTCTCTCTCTCTCTCTCTCTCTCTCTCTCTCTCTCTCTCTCTCTCTCTCTCTCCTCTCTCTCTCTCTCTCTCTCTCTCTCTCTCTCTCTCTCTCTCTCTCTCTCTCTCTCTCTCTCTCACAACACGGTATCCCGAATCAGTTTGACCCCTGACCCCTGGATGTTCTTACCCCCACGGGGCTGCTCTGAGTCAGAGTCAGACGGGGAAGGTAGAGAGACACAAAAGAGGACGGACGGCAGCAGCAGAGACGAGCAGAGCCGTGGGGGGGGGAGGAGGAGACAGACAAAAGAGGCTGAGGATGGGACGGAGATAGAATAGAAGGGCCGCATGCTTCACTTCACACTGCGCGATCTGTAGGTTTGATTTACAGTATGAGGAGAGTGCATGCATACGGGCACGCACACACACACACACACACACACACACACACACACACACACACACACACAATAGGGGAAGGAATGCCATCTGTCACAACATTCCAGGAGCGCAACTGTCTGGATTAACAGGTGCAAATAATAATTCATCCACACATCTTCATTCTTTTTTTCTTCATA
>NC_070597.1:5629882-5659101 GCF_027409825.1 Scomber japonicus | reverse complement strand
ACAGAAAACATAGCTTGAAAAAACGCTGCTGTCATGCGTACATACATGAGGTCATGCAGGTGCCAACACAGGCGCACGCACACACACACACACACACACACACATACATAGACAAAGGTGTATATAGAAACACACCTATGCATACTGTATGTACACACACACACACACACACACACACACACACACACACACACACACACACATACATAGACAAAGGTGTATATAGAAACACACCCATGCATACTGTATGTACACACACACACACACACATAGACAAACGTGTATATAGAAACACACCCATGCATACTGTATGTATACACACACACACACACACACACAAGTAAAGGTCATTGGGGTGGGGGGCACTTAAGTTCAAGCACTTCACTGTAGGCTGTTTAAGGCCGCCGAAGAATCAAGCGCTCCCAACATTCTCTCTCTCTCTCTCTCTCTCTCTCTCTCTCTCTCTCTCTCTCTCTCTCTCTCTCTCTCTCTCTCTCTCTCTCTCTCTCTCTCTCTCTCTCTCTCTCTCTCTCTCTCTCTCTCTCTCTCTCTCTCTCTCTCTCTCTCTCTCTCTCTCTCTCTCTCTCTCTCTCTCTCTCTCTCTCTCTCTCACAACACGGTATCCCGAATCAGTTTGACCCCTGACCCCTGGATGTTCTTACCCCACGGGGCTGCTCTGAGTCAGAGTCAGACGGGGAAGGTAGAGAGACACAAAAGAGGACGGACGGCAGCAGCAGAGCCGTGGGGGGGGGGGGGGAACAAAAGAAGCTGAGGATGGGACGGAGATAGAATAGAAGGGCCGCATGCTTCACTTCACACTGCGCGATCTGTAGGTTTGATTTACAGTATGAGAGAGTGCATGCATACGGGCACGCACACACACACACACACACACACACACACACACACACACACACACACACACAAACACACACACACACACACACACACACACACACAATAGGGGAAGGAATGCCATCTGTCACAACATTCCAGGAGCGCAACTGTCTGGATTAACAGGTGCAAATAATAATTCATCCACACATCTTCATTCTTTTTTTCTTCATATTTTATATCCACCTTTTTTCTCCTTTTGTCAAAACGCTTCTCTCATAAATTTGATTTCTTGCAACTTTTGTAAAAAAAAAAAAAAAAAAAAAAAATGTTGAAAAAGGCACAAGCTGTGATGAAGAGTTTTATGTAGATATGCCACAGATGTCTACTGCATCTGCTGGAAAGAGTGGGAGCTGTAGGACAATCATGTAAAGGAATAAAACAAATGAATAATAATAATAATGCTGCATATGTGGAAAGGAAAATAACTGGCTGCTGTCTATGGTTGCAGTTGGTTTTATATAATTGTATATTGAATATTTGGAGCTTAAACTAATGGTTGGAGCTTTTTTAGGCAACGGGAAGATTTTTATGATCATTTTCCAACATTTTCCTCATTAAATGAACACTCACTTTGAAAATGATTTAACAGATTAATCAATAATGAAAAAAAAAGATTGTTGCAGTCACACTTAGTGGATGCTACCATCTCAAATAAGAAGATTAATTAATTATTTTACTTACATTTAGCCATGTTGCTCTGCTATTGATTCATGGCCCAAAATGTCAGCATTATGACATCATGACACAAACCACCCCCCCCCCCCCCCCCCCTCCCGCAAGGAACTGACATTCTCAGAAGAAACACGAATAAGCGGTAGCAGGAAAAACATTTCAACACATTAGAAACAAGCCGCGCATTACAAACATACCAAAAGCAGATTCCCAGGAATGTTTTACCCAAAGATAGCAACGCAGAATGTGGAGCATTCGAGTGGCTGGAATCCTGCCACGGTGTACACACTGTTATTGTTGAAGTCGCTCCTCCATTTATCAGTTTCACTCAACCAAGACATCAAAGACAGACAAGCTGTTGTGACTCAAACCCAATCAGTCAATTAACTCCTGCGACCAGCTATTCTGGGCCACACAGTGTGTAATGGCAGATACAGTATCTAGCCCCAGCAGCTCCAGCAGCACAGCAGCCAGCAGCCGTTTCCCACAGCTCTCATTAATCAAGCGTGGGGGACTCAGGCAACACCACGACTGACATAAAGACTTAAAGACCTGAGATCAAAAGTGGCCTTTCTCTTCCTTTTTTCTCCTCTGAAACGGTTAACTCGTATCTCTGGGAATAAAGTTCAAAAGAGAGCTATTATTCTTCGCTGAGTTACAGGAGACCCCGAGTGACATAAATAGTGAATAAGCGCTGCCTAGCCCTATTAACCCCAGCGGTGTCATGCAGGGCTACTGGGATTTATAGTCCAGAGTGGACTGTGGCGTCATACCATCATATCTCGCATCACACACACGCTGAGATATGATAGGAGATGATATGTTGCCCCGGGACGTTGTAACAGCAGTATATGTAGGATTTGATCTACTTAAGCTGAGCAAAGGGCTGTGTCAGATAGGAGACTTTTTCCCTGCAATGATCTCTGAAATGGAGCTTATTGTTGCTGACAGATGGACAGCAGTGGGAGCAACACGGATAGCGGACGGGGAGGGGGAGAGGGAGAGGGAAGGGGAGGGGTTTGTACCACGAGGGAGCTATGGTGCAAACAGCCATGCATATTTGGATATTTGGAAGGATTTTTTTTAATAATTTCCCAACTTTTCGCAATCCACAGACCTCAACAGCTCCGATCTAGTGCACGCTATCCACTGTGGTGAGTTAAGAAGGATCCGGGCGATATATATATATTATATTTACACAAGATTAGCGCTGATAATTGTGAACAATACACCCTGAGCGATATTCAATATTTAGCAAACAGAACAGGTTGATTAAAGTTAGACGGCGGAGATGAAACAATGCTGTGCTGCAAAACCACTTTTCCTGAATAATAAGAAGTCATCCAAAAAAAAAACAAAAAAAAACACTTCACTAAATATCAATTTGCAAATCTATTACTGAGCTGTGTTTGTGCAGCATGAATAGTCTGGGCTCAACATTCAATCAACAGATAGAGGAAAAAGTGAGGATGATAGAGATAGGAAGAGGAGGCTGGAGGCTGGAGGGGAAGATAAACAGCACATGAAGAAGAGAGGAGAGGATATATAGTGCATCATCTCTCCTATATTCATTTTCATTTCCCTTCAGTATTTTTTTTTCCTCCAGTGCACCTCTGCAGAATTACGAGGGGCGCTGCTAAAAATTTCCACATGATCATTAATAACAATGGGCCTCTAATGGTTTTTATGTGCGAGCAGGATAATGCCCCCTGTACATTACATTACCTTGGAATAGTTTCGAGTCATCGACCAGCTCATCGAATGCCAGAATCCTTCCTCTCATCATTCTTCAAACGACGTTCATACATGAAAGGTGCTAATAAAAGAGTGGCTTAGCTTAGCTCCTTTAGGGCAGTGTGTGTAATGTATGTTGTTGAGCAAGTAGAACAAGTGGTAGAAAAAGTGACAGTAAATATGAGTGAAGGGAGAGGGAAAGGTTATCAGTAAGTTGTTAACCTACTATACATGCTGCAGCTTCTCAAGAACAAGAAAAGTATTGTCTGCTGATTGACTACTGGAAAGGTGAAGGGAGGTTAGCAACAACCTAGCTCAATTTTAAGGTGGACTGACCTTTAAAGTGGAGCTTATCTATATAACCATGCCTTTAAGTTCACTTTGCATTAGTGCACATTCCCAGTTTGTTTCTACTGTCAAATAAGAAAAAAGAAAGATGTTTGGAAATATATATTTGAGTGTAAATCATCAAAAACCTTCCAAATGTTATTTTGCATCCACTGTAATTGCCCGTAATCTTTCAATAAGGTGAATTTTAAAGGCTTATTCGGTAGCTGACACACAGGAAATGACAGAGGAGAAACACCAGGAATGACTCGCACTGAAGGTCTCCAGCCGGACGTGAACCTGGAAATTTGCGGCTTATGGTTCCCTCACCCCGAAGGCCACCGCAGCGCCCCCCATTTAATTACATTTATGAAATGACTTATTAAGATTCTCTGTCATCCATCTAGTAGAGATATGAAGCAAAAAGCAGCTGGATTTTCTGTTTCATTCATATTATACTGATATATTGTGAAACAGCCCTTTAACCTATTTCACCTTTCTCTACATAACTTTTTTCTTCCTTTATCAAATTATAGGAAACTTACTGCATCAAAATGTGAACTCTATATATTTGAACTCACTCTATTCTATTGTATTTGTAGTTTCTGATATATTTATTTGCCTTATATGAAGCACTGTGTCTGTTTTTGAAAAGGAAGGAAACTTACCTTGCCATATTTTCATAATGACGACTATCTTACCCCCCCAAAATAATCTTACTGTACAAACAACTACAGGTGCTCTCATGTGGTGTTGTTTGGGACCGTGCCGCCTCTTGCTTCTGTTCAGATGTAAAATGTAAAAAGAGCCCTTTATGCTCCGGTCACAGCCCTCCTCTGACAGCTGCACCCAAAGACAAACAGGCCGCTTCAGCAGCCTTATCACAAACAGCGGGCCTGTGCCAGCTGCCTGCAAACCCATGTGACCTATCATTAGACTAATGGGAGGCCGATTAATGTTAACATGCCAGCAGAGCTCATATCACTGAGATCTACAGGTCAGTGCAGAGCCATTAATAATATAATTGACTTTCAGGCTTTTCTCCCGGTGGCCTTCTATCTCTCCTTTGCCATCTTTTTTTTTACAATTGCGCAGTGATCCGTCTTCCTTTTTCCATTATCATTAAAAAAAAAAAAAAGTCCGCCCGCCACAACTACACTTCATGGATGAACCTGAGGTAATTCAGGGTGGATACAAGCATCTTAAATTTCTGTTTTGTCATATATAAAATGCCGCTGTAAGACAAATCCAGTATAGAACATAATCTATTACACACCCTCTATTTAAGTCCGTGTAATTCGATCTCATCAGGTCTATATCAGGTTACAAAGTGGTACCACGTATAACGAATTAGACTCAAAGATGTTCCTGTTGCCCCTTCACCCCCCGCCCCCCCCCCCCCCCCTCCTCTGTGCAGAGAACTGGAACCATGAGAGTTTATTAGGTTAGTTATACTAATGCATGATTCATTTTCTCCTCTGAATCCTTGCGAGATGCATGTTTTGCTGACGAAGCGGTGCTACGTCGGTGTGTTTGGGAGTCTCAACAGAAAATAAATTAGTACTGATAATTACTTATTACTGTATACTAATTATTTTTTTAAAGATTTAAGAATAATTAAAACACAAGGGGTTATCAGGGGTTCAGTTCACGTAATGCTTATTGTCATAACAGAACACAGTGAATCTGTATTTTACATACGAGGGGGAAACCCAAAAATTCCCAGAAGCCATCCATACCATAAGAGTAGGGGGTAGTTATTGGATTGACCTCTAATTAGATTATGCCTACAGCTCGGTGGAACTGAAATTGGGACTGAAAGGGAGACGATTCCTCAAAAAGACGACTAAAGGAACAGGAGTAGAGCTGGAACATACTTCGAAGGGGACTAGAAAGGTACCACTGAAAGACCCCCAAGATACTTAGTCTACTTCACTTGGTGGTATATTTGAGTGTAAATCATCAAAAACCTTCCAAATCTTGTTTTGCATTCTCTGTAATTGCACATAATCTTTCATTAAGGTGAATTTTAAAGGTGCAGTGAGTAGGATTTATAGTGGCATCTTGCAAAACTCACTATATACTATTTCATTTCTTATCAGTCAAAAGTTTAGAGACACTTTCTTTCCCATTGATGTGAATGGGAAAAGCGTGTCCAAACTTTTGACTGGTACTGTAATTGTTTTGTTGTTCATTAGCTTAGAATGAGTCCTTTATATCTACATCATGGAGCGGGTCTTCTTACATGGAGGTTGCCATGTTGCACTGCCATGTTTCTACAGAAGCCCAGAAAGGACAAACCAAAACACTGTCTCTAGAGAAGGACCACTCAACTTTTCCCTCGAGTTTCGCAGCCACTGTGGGTTTTCCTGCACACTTGGAAGAGGAGTTATTCAATTAATTACAATGCACAACTTCACTGCTCCTTTAAAGCTGCAGTTGGTAAGTCTTATAAAAGTAACTTTTTGTCATATTTGCTAAGACTGTCACTATGTAAAGACAGCATT
This sequence comes from Scomber japonicus, assembly GCF_027409825.1. Taxonomy (NCBI): domain Eukaryota; kingdom Metazoa; phylum Chordata; class Actinopteri; order Scombriformes; family Scombridae; genus Scomber; species Scomber japonicus. Next base: position 5,652,964 of record NC_070597.1, on the reverse strand, counting down.
ACATGAAACTAGTCATCTGTAAAAAAAAAAAAAAAAAAAAAACAAAAAAAAACAGGCTCATTTAGCCCCGCCTACTGCTCCTACTGCAAACTGCCAGAATCCACCGCGGCCGGAAAAAAGAACCAATCAGAGCCAGGATTGTGTCTGATGGAGTGTCTGACAGCTGTCGATCACAGCTCACGCACACAGGCCCCTCCCCCTTCCTCCTCAGCTCGGTCAAGCTCATATCTCCGAGTTTCTAGATAAGGTATAGCCCTGTGAAAGTCACTGTAAAGCGTTTTATATCTAGCTGTGTGGAGTGTAGTTCATGTATTACCGATCGCGTGCACATGGTCGTGTGCACATGGTCGCGCACGTCAGCCTCCTCTGGGGGAGGGACTTTGGAGGCAGGACAGGAGTGCAGTGGAGAGGGAGGGGGAGGGATCTGACAGTTGTACTTCTTCAAATTTGATGCTAAGTCCCCTCTCTCCTCAAAGTTACCAACTGCAGTAATGTCAACTGGAGTAATTGGCTGGATAAAGTTGCAGTAATATGTTGTAAGTGGTCAGTATCTACCACTATCACATACATCATGATAAAGCTTCCAAAACCTCTATTTTGGAGCCGAAAACAGCTAGCACCAGTAAGAGTACAGACGCAATACTCCTTCTTAAGAGGATTGAGGATCTTTCTGCAGAATAAAATACCTCAGCTATAGAAAGGTCCGATGCTGGTGGATTGCTTAGCTGTGCAGTGTGAGTTGTTGTGATGGGAACCTGTGTGAGTGATGACAGTGAGTAAATGCACCTGGCGGAAATGTAAAAGTAAGTGCCGAGGGATAAACAACAACTACTGGTGCGTTTTCACTTCACATGGGGTTTGAGGATAAGCGCTGAGATTTAATCTGCGACTCAGAACAACAACTACAGCAACACTTCAGACAACATCTAGTTTTACCACAGCGAGGTGAAAAGCCACAAAGGGCGCTTGTTTTATCTACCAGCCGTCAGAGAGTCTTCGGGAGAAGCGAGAGGCGTGATACTGACTAAGTGTAGAAAATATGACACCTTTTTTTTTTTGGTGGTGGTGGTTTTGACTTCGAATGCATTCTCACGACTACGGACCAAATCATGGAGCAGTGTATAAACAACAGTATTAACACATTCCACTTTACATTAACTTCAAATCTAGCCTTTAGTGCTTTGTTATGATGGGTTTGTTTGTTAGTGCAGTGTGCAGTTGGCTACTGTAGTCCATTTTTTTATCATTTAGAGCAGAGGTGTCAAACTCATTTTCATTCAAGGGCCACAAACAGCCCAATTTGATCTCATTTGGGCTAGATCATTAAAAAGATGGAAAGAAGGAGGGTAGGAAGGAAGAGAGGGAGGGAGGACAAAAGGAAGGAAGGAAGGAAAGAAGGACAAATGGAAGGAAGGTGAGAAGGAAAGATAAGGAGAAGAAAGAAAGGACAGGTGGAAGGAAGAAGGAAAGAATAAAAGTAAGGAAGAAAGAAAGAAAAGAAAGGAAGGGAGGAAAGACGAAAGGGAGAAAGGAATGAAGGAAGGAAAGATGGAAGGATGGGTGGAAGGAAGGAAAAGAAGACAGGAAGGAAAGTGGGCCGAATTGGACCCCTTGGCGGGCCGGTTCTGGCCCACGGGCCGCATGTTTGACACCCTTGTTCTAGAGCTTGTATAGGCTACCTCTTAATGAACTATTTATTGGACTAGGGCCTGCTGACTTTGCACACTGATTTTGCACTTTTGCACACAGCTGCCAACTCTTCTTCTTTCTTCTGTGTTTTTATCTTGTTATTTGATAAAAGAGTTTGAACTATGAACATATCCAAGATGGGAACAAATGAATAAATATGAATAAGAGACTTTAATAAGACCGTATCCAGAATGGACAATTTCACACCTGTGGATTTTAATTATTTTTATATATTGAACAATAATGTCACCAAATATCTTCCTATGAAGCTCTGAGAACAAATTGTGATATATCCAACTCTGTTTATAGTGAGGAGCAAAAACCAATAAATGATTGTGAAGGAGGTTTCCTGGACGACGGTCCGAGGCTTCAGCACAGGGAATCCAAGGCTCCAGTTTCAGGTGGAGTTTAGCTTTACATTGCCTAAAGCAAATATGTATAACTGAGGTTTGTTTGAACAAGTAAATGAGGCAGTCCTTTCTCTCACTGTACTGTACCAAAATAAAAAATAAAAAAATCTCTTTATGTTTGAACAACTCCCATATGCATCCTAAGACTTCTAACCTTCAATGGATGTGCAGCACTAAAGAAGAAGTGAATAAATTATAAGGAAAGAGTTTGTTAAAATACAATTATTAATGAACTGCCGGGAGCAACATAACATATTTAGCTTATTTCAATTTTATATTTAAAAAAAAAAAAAAAAACTACCTGCACTGGCAGTCAGGACCAGCTCTGGATGTTTTGACAGAACAGAAGCTGAGTGATCGAGTGTCATGAAAACCACTGCAATTATAAAACCGACACAATCTGCAATACTTTCTGTCGCTCGCTCTATAAATGTTTTCAGGGCATGTGGAAAGTTTTTTTTTTTTTTTTTTTTTTTTTGTGGGAGAGTTTTTATCTTCTCTGTGTAATTGGGCTATAAAGCAGACGTGTGGCCTTTGATCTCACTCGAGTTTTAGCCGGCGCTTTGAATGCAGAACCCCTATGGGGATGTTATTTACCCAGCGTTTGATCATCTATGCATTATTTGTGAAGCTGATATAATGATGGCAGTGCCCTTTTGGTGCCTCTCCTGGCTAAGCAATGAACCATAACCCATTACCCAGTATTAATCCTGGGATCTGAAGGGGGGAAAAGATAGTAAACTGTGTGACTTTATGTTAATTGACTAACTTCACCATTGCTACAAGTGAATGTATGAAGACTGAGGTTTAATCCCTGCATGTACTAAGATTACATGTTTAGTCTATTCTCTGTGGTTGCCATGATGTATATCTCTACAAAAACCTGCAGCAAAACATTTAAAGTTCAACATCTATACTGGTTGCTATGTTGTGCATCACTGTTGCTATGCATTTTAACAAAACTATAAGTGTTTGTCCCTGCGCCAAGAAGTCCAGACAACAAGGAAAGAGATTCAGACCGTACTGTACAGTGTGTTGACTCATCATCTCGGCCCTGGAGGCTTCTCTCTTTGACTAAACAAGCTTTCTAAATAGATAACCTAGATAGCATGCTGCGGCCCCCCAGCCCCCTCCCCCCCATCTTTTCATCTGTCACACTCAAACACACGCCACGCACGATCATTCGAGGTAATGCAGGAGACAGACTGGCTACGCTCGCCTCTCCCTGCGCTGTTAACTAACGCAGCCAGACATGCATGGCCAATGTCAGATGGGAAACATTAAAATAACATGGGACCTTAGGGGACCGGTGGAGGGGGGCGGGGGGGCATTGGAGTCATTCTGCTTCCCTTCACTAAGGGTCCCTCAGCAGTGGTGAAAAGGAGTCCGTGTGTGTGTGTATGTGTGCGTGTGTCCTCTTGCTGACCTCTGTATTCTGCAGCTAATCACATTATATGTGGCTATATAATTACCTTGCTCATTAGTCAAAACCCCAGGGTTATCTTTATTAACTGTCACACAGGCTGTTTTGGAGAGTGAGCACATGTCGTTGTTGTGTCTATGTTTAATTAATTGCACTTTGAATGGTTGCCATGAAGGGTTGAAGCTGTTTCACCGCTTGTGGACATCATTGTGTTTCACTTAAAAGCCTGCTAGGATAAATAATAGGAGCTTGTTTTGTGGTAGGCTGTGTTGTTATACTGTATACATTATGGAGGTAACGTCATCGTCACTTGTTTATGACAGCGAGGCGATGAGTTAGCAGAAGCTCGCTCGTGTTTATATGACATTAAACTCAGGCAGGGAGTTCTGGTCCTCTGAAATGAGGCCAACGCGGAAGTAACTTAGAGCTGCATTCTATCAAAAGGCCACCAGGGGGCGACCGTCTCTATACAAGTCAATGGAGAATTCACCAACTTCTCACTTGATTTCTAACCTCAGTAAACGTTTTCAAAATGTGTTTATGGTCTCAATCGCTAGTTTAAAGCCTTCTTCAATGCAGTATGATGTTCATTTGGGACATTTTGGCCTCCCTGATTTTATATTTGATGATAAAGCAGGGTATGCATTAGGGCGTGGCTACGTCCTGATTGACAGGTTGATTGACCAATGTCCTCGAGATCCAGCCCTCGCAACCATAGCAACCTCCCCGCTCCGCCCATGGCCTTGCCTCATGCCCATATAAGTAGAATCCATGTTTTTATTTTTCCCAGCATGCACCTGAAATTTTCAAGATGGCGCTGCCTAGATTCGAAACTATTGGCTTCCGAGCAGCAGTCCACAAACCAATGGGTGACGTCACGGATGTTACGTCCATTTCTTTTATACAGTCTATGCATTCAACATGTGTTCAATTAACAGGTTAGTGGATCAACATTGAAATGAATCTGCAACAATGTGATTATATCTTTCAGACCGCTTTACTGTATGTGTGTGTCCCTACAGTACAGTACGAGGCTCCTGATATGACTCCCACCTGTCATGTAACGCTCTGCAAAGATTTAACCTCACTGAAAGAAGCTTCCCATAAAACTAGACGCTCACATATACATTCCTCACATGCTCTAGATACACACCCTCTCCACAGCCTCGCATATACTATACACAAGCCTCACATATATCGTACCATGTGCCGTGACTTAAGCTCAATCTGGGTGTGTCGACAAAAGGTCTGGACTGTACTCGTTTGTTTCCCTTTATATTTTTTCTATAGCATACGTATCAAAGAGGCTTTTAGTGACACACTGCAATCACATCAGCTGTCATCATCCAGACGCCTGTTAGTGACGCTCCAGCCATGAATCACAGAGGACTTGACTGAGATATATACATTCATTCAGGAAAGTATGACATCACTGTGATTGACCACCAGAGTTATTATAGTTAATTTATTATAGCTAAACTGAATATACTTGGAGTACGAGCTACTGATAGATGAGAGTAAATGTATAGTGATGAGGACTGATGGGAACATTTGTGGGATTCAACTAAAAAAGGGAAAAATCCCACAAATTTGAAAGTTCATCTTCGTGGTTAAAAAATGAAATTAAAAAAGGACTTGATGACAAATCATATTTGGTGTCAAACATTCTTTCATCCTTTTCAGCTTCTACAGTACAAGTCAAGGCTTTCTCTTAATACCTGAAAAACTAAAACTAAGACTAAAACTAAATAAAAACTAAACTGAAACTAGTCAATTCCTTCAAAATAAAACCAAACTAAAACTAGTCAATTCCTTCAAAATAAAACCAAACTAAAACTAGTCAATTCCTTCAAAATAAAACTAAACTGAAACTAGTCAACTCCATCAAAATAAAACTAAACTAAAACTAGTCAATTCCTTCAAAATAAAACCAAACTAAAACTAGTCAATTCCTTCAAAACAAAACTAGTTAATTCCTTCAAAATAAAACTAAACTAAAACTAGTCAATTCCTTCAAAACAAAACTAGTTAATTCCTTCAAAATAAAACCAAACTAAAACTAGTCAATTCCTTCAAAATAAAACCAAACTAAAATGAGTCAATTCCTTCAAAATAAAACCAAACTAAAACTACTAAATCACTTGTTGAACTCACTAAAACTAAACCGAAATAAAAAAGCAAACTGAAAAACTAAATAAGAAATAAAAACCAAAGAAAATTTCAAAACTATAATAACCTTGCACAACCCCGGCTATAATAACGAGTGGGAACACAAGATACTACTATGACGGCTAACCTGCAAAACTTAGCTGAAGTCATGACATCCAGACTCCTGCTGGATAAATGCACAATTTTCAACAATGAATGGAGAGTTTTTATGCTGTATTTAATTTAGGACTAAGACTTTACATACATTTGTAGTTTTTGTACAGAAATATCATATTTAATGTGCCCCTATGCAACCTTTGATGATGTGGAAATGTATTAAGTGGAGCTCTAACACTTCCTCCAAACCTTAAATAATCATTTTGGATTATAATCTCAATAGGTCTACCAATTAAATATCAAATATCAGAAGGTTTTTTAATGCAAAATAGCAACATAGAAAAAAGGTACTTTAAATTTGAAGGTATGTATATTCTCTTTAAACCAAAGATCTGCCTTCTTTGATGCACCAAGCTCAAGTGTCCACACATACTGACACACACACACACACACACACACACACACACGCACACACTCAAGCATAAAAGCACAGACACCAATTTCTTGTGTCTGCGAAGAGAAAATGAAAGAAAATTGGGCTCAAACACTAACAAGGCATGACAAAGAAAAGTGTGAGAATGCACAAAGCAGCAGGGGGAAAAAAAACAACAACAAGAAGAATAGAGAGAGAGAGAGAGAGAGAGAGAGAGAGAGAGAGAGAGAGAAGAAGAAGAAAGTGTAGCAGAGAGTGGATGCAGCCTTTCGAGCCATTAAACCAAAGCCATTAAATCAATTTCCTCTAATCAGGACGGGGCCATCCCAGAGCAGGAAATGCCAGGCACTAAGCTTCTCCAGGGAAAACAAGCCATTGTGCCTCCACAGAGAGCATCAACCCTAAGATCTGATTTAATAAAATGCTTTTATTTTTTTTATTTTTTTTCTCCTTCTCTTCTCTCTCTCTCTCTCTGCTGGGGAAGGTGGCTGATATCCTCTATTATTCTTTTGTTTTGTTAATTTATTCTATCTGTCTCTTTTTTAATTTTTTGTTTTTATGCAAGCTGCTCATTACACGACTCTACAGCGAGCCACACATCTCATTAACTTACCTGTCCCCATCTGTTTTTACTCTTCCTTCCTTCCTTCCTTACTCCCTCCCTTCCTTCTTTACTCTGTCCTTCCTTCCTTCCTCCCTTCCTCTTTTCCTTTCTCCCTCCCTCCCTCCTTTCTTCTTTCCTCCGTCCTTCCTTCCTTCCCCCCTCCCTTTCTTCCTTCCTCTCCTTCCTTCCTCCCTCCCTCCCTTCTTTCCTTTCCTCCCTTTCTTCTTCTTCCTTCCTTCCTTCCTGACTTTCCTTCCTCTCCTTCCTTCCTTCCTTTCCTTCCTCCCTCCCTTTTTTCCTTTCCTGCCTTCCTTCCTCCCTCCCTCCCTTCCTCCTTTCCTTCCTCCTTTCTTTCCTTTCCTCCTTTTCTTCCTTCCTTCCCTCCTTCCTTCCTTCTTTCTCCTTTCCTTCCTTCCTTATTCCCTTCCTTCTTTACTCTGTCTTTCCTCTCCTTCCTCCCTTCCCTCCTTCCTTCCTTCCTTTCCTTCCTCCTTTCCTTCCTGCTTCCTCGTTTCCTTCCTTGACTCGAGGACAACAGGAGTGTTAAGGATCAGGTGCGTCTGATTAATACAACAACCAAGCAGCCTGACAGGTGGGGGAGTGGGTGGTGTGATTTTATATGTGTGTCAAAACTCGACGAGCACTTGTGTGAACAGTAAGAATAATGTGAATACTTGTTAGAGCTACGACGACGACGACAACAAACTGCACAATAGAGACGCTGCTCTGTTTATGAAAGACGGGGGCGAGCAGCAGATGTAGAGTTTCAATTTTTAAAAAAAATGTGCTCGCTTGCACCATGGGAATAATGTTATGTTTGAAGAAAAACAACAAGTGCTAGTCTGATGCCAGCGAGCGGAGAAACAGCAGGAGAGCTTCACAGTGAGTTTAGACATTACCGCTTTGTGAGGAGCCACAGTAACTGGCAGAGATTCAAGACTTTGTTTGATACAGAGCAACTGTTGTGATCTACTTTGACTGACTGACAGAGTGAGAGAGAGAGAGAGAGAGGGTGGGAAAGAGGAAGATTTGCATCATTTCATCTTCTTCTTCTCTGAATTCCTTCCTGTTTTTCTAATTCTTTTATTATTCTCATTCTTTCACCTTGTTAACGCATCACTGTGCATCATCCCTGCAGGACTGGGACTGATGATGATGATGATGATGATGATGATGATGATAATGGTTTATGTCATTCAATCTTCTCTCAGGATAACTGAGTGCACTGGGTGGTGTGCGATGCCTTTTGTGTGTGTCTGCATGTGTAATGTATGTGTAATGTGTATGTGTGTGTGTGTGTGTGTGTGTGTGTGTGTGTGTGTGTGTGTGTGTTTTAGTGGTCATGTTTACTGCACAGAAAACTTAAACTCAGATGGTTATCAGCAGTGAGTCACAGTGAACTCTAGTATTTGAATCCTATGTTAATCATACTCTAATTTTAGCAGATGAAAGCAAATGACGTATTTGGGATGTGTGACAAAATTGTTGTCCATGATATTCCCTTTATTTATTTATTTTTTTGTCAGTATCTGTAGTTTTCCACCCGCCCACGCAGATAAGTTTTTGGCCGTCCACCATGAGCGTGTCTGTGTGTGTGTGTGTGTGTGTGTCTGTGTGTGTGTGTGTGTGCTTGTCTGTGTGTGTGTGTGTGTGTGGACCATGTGGACTTTGCATGCCTTCATTTCTACACAGCAGACCTTCCTCACTTCATCTCCCCCTCCTTCTATTATTACAGCCTCATGTTAAGAAGTATCAGCTTCATACTTTATCACTGTATGAGTAAATAAAAGTGACAATACTGTCAAATGAACTGCAGAGGTTGCACTCCGGCACTTAAACGACTCCTTCTCTTCCTTTCCCCCTCGTTCGTTATCCTTTCAGTTCCCTTGTTGCCGCAACAACACGTGTTCAAAACCACAACTTCCTGGTTGGAGCTGTGAGCTGATTGGCTGTAATCAGTACATACCCCCGACACACCCACACTGAACTGCTTACTGATGTTCCTGGCATAAGATCCTGGACTTTCTAACTCTTTCTAACTAAAACAAAGAAGAAGAAGAAGGAGAAGAAAAAAAAAAGATTGCATTACTCCGCAGTTTAACACTCCACACTCGCTACCTGTATCTTTTAGAATTGATATTAAAGTTCTCTTACTTGTTTATGAAGCTTTAAAATGACTGAATGAATGAATCCCTCCTACTGTACTGTAACACCAGAGGTTTTCTTTCATTTTATGTGCCAGCCACACCACTGAGGTCCTCCACCCGCTTTTCTTTTTAAATGTTCCTTTAAGTGTCCCATAAAAGTACCTGTGAGGCTGCCTTCTGTTTTTATGCCCTTAAACTGTAGAGCACACACACACACTGCCTCTGGATATTAGAACGAGCAAACTCTCTTTGTGTTTTAAAAAGGAAATGAAACACTTATCTTTTTAATCTGGGTTTTAATTTAGAGTCATGTTACATCCTTTGGTGTTTATTTTATTCTATTAACTTATTTGTTTATGGTTGTAATTGTTCATTTTAATGCCTGTTGTCTATTTTTGCCTTCATATTTGTGTGTGTGTTGCTTTAATCTGGCTATGTGAAGCACTATGTGGGCTGTGTGTTTGTATGAAAGGTGCTATATAAATAAAGTTGAGTTGAGTTGAATTTCTGCCTGGGCAATTAGAGGTTTGCATCTCTGTTATGTGACTACACACACACACACACATACATGCCCCCAGAGACGTTAAGAAAAACACACACGTGCGGCGGACACACTAGTGCTCGACTCAGCGTATTAGCAAACGTAAAAAAAAAAAAAAAAAAAAAACCTGGGCTGTGCTGCAGAGGACAGCTGCCAAGAGTGACTGGCTGTGTCAAAACACATCGCTCACACCTACACACTGTGTGTTTTTACTCCACGGCTATTTCATTGATAGGCTCCTGATAAAATACCTCATGATTCGATGTGCCAGATATGGCGAAATTTAAAGATAAGGGCGGAAAAAACAGTCTACACCTCTTGGTATAAAGAGCAGGAAATAAAAATGGGTCAATGAAGTTGTTCTAGTCGTGAACTTGCAGTATTTTCATTCCAAGAGCCCCCGTCCCCTTTAAACCACACACTTAGTCCTTAGTGGGAACTTCTTCACAGACCACCTATAAGAGCTTTCCATCTTCACACCACACAGCTGCTGATGTATGACTGTGGATGTTAAGATTGAATAGCAGGATGGGGGGAAGAAAAAAAAAAAAAACTGTGGATAGAGAAAGAGAGGAGAGAGATAGTAAAAGAAATATTTCCTAATGACCTGCTAAAATCAAAAACCTAACAGTGCGGTTTTTGGGGGGGGGGGGGAGGGAGCAATCCATCTCCCTCTGCTTAGATGTTGTTTATACGGGCTGATTTAAATTAAGGAAACGTAAAACTGCACTTTTATAAGAAGAGTAAACTCAGCGCGGCAGCAGCACATGGCTCACATTGGGGGAATTCCAGCTCTCCCTCCTCCTCCTCCTCCTCCTCCTTTCCTCCCTCCTCTCCCTCTCCCTCCTCCTGCTTCTCACCCACCAACTACCCTAAAGCACCAAACAGCATAAACCTGGGAGTTAAATCCAAGAAAAATGAATGAACCGCGCATAAAATAAATGAACCTGCATGGGGAAAATAGGTCGTAAAAGATTATAAAAAGGTATTAAATGTACGTCTTGGCGCTGTGTGAGTCTCTGTTATAGCACTTTGACTCCCTATGGTAAGGAACACAATATCCAGAGAAGCTGCTAATGGCTTGGCTTGTTTGTTTTCTTTTGCGTTGCAGAGTTACTTGATATAGGTTAAAGTTTAAGGCTATAATGCACTGAGCGGAACTACGGGGGCCCGCTGCCAGGTAATGACCCTAATCTTTCCGAGCAGGAGCCGCTCAGAGGGTGGTAATGCGTTTCCCCTGAGCATTAAAAAGGTGGCGTTTTCTTGTTCTTACATCTTGCAGCGCCCCAGAGGAGAAATGGAGGAGAGAGAGAGGAGAGAGGGAGAGGAGGATGTGATGGGAAAACATAAAAAGGTTAATGAAGTGAGAGGATAAGGAAGAAAGCGTGTGAGATAGATAGAGAGAGAGAGAGGGAGAGAGAGGGGGGAGATATTTAAAAGAAGATAAAGAAGATGGGTAGACAAGGATAGACAAAGACGTTTCGGGAAGGCGGGAGGTGAAGGACAGGCTGAGTGTCAAATTAAAGGAGATTTAAGGCCATTTTAAATCTAATTTCCTCTAATTAAAGGATTTGTATTGATACTAACATTATACTGTCACAGTGTGCAGTTAAAGGAGCCTTTGTCCTTTTGTCAGCAAAGTAACAAAATCAAGCTAAGCTGTTAATTACTGAGTCAAAGCAAGAGCAAGAGCAAGAGCAGCGCAACAAGATCCCGGTTTTATAGCTGGACTGAAATCTGAACACTTTTTTTTTTTTTTTTAAATTGTGATCAAGATAGATAAAAAAAGACACAACAACGTTATTTCCCATCTTCAAAGAGCCCACATAGCGCTGGTTATGTAGTTAGCCTAGCTTGCGTGCATGCGTGAGGTTAGCCGTTACTTTCCGTTTGTGTCATTTCAACATCTGCTGAGTCATCGGCTGCTCCTGCACACAAAATGTGTTGTGGTGTGGTGTGGGGTTCCTCCCACATTACACACACGACGGAGGGGGGAGGGGTGGGTGGGTGGGTGGGGGGGGGATCTAGATAGTCCAAACCAAACTGTCATAACCCAAATTACGTTACTCTGTGGTTCAAATCAGTAGCGTATGGAGTCATAAAGTACTGTACGATGGTGTAGATGTTTGAATTGAGGTGAAACTGCGAAAGCACAGAAAATACACGACCCCTTGCAGAACACATACATACTGTAGGGGGCGCCACCACAGCAAAAAAAGACCAATAATAAGACTTTAATTAATATGTAATCAAACACCAAAATTTCTTAGCAAAAGCATATTTTAATTTCAGTTCATCTTTAACACTTTAGGGATAAATAACATATAACAGCACCTTTAAAGTTTAACCACTTTGACTTAATGAAGCAAAAATCACAATTTCTGCCGATCTGAAGCAAGAGAAGTCAACTGCAGCTCAATGCCGAAGCCCAGTAATCATTTGGACGGCCATGTTTTTTGGGATATTTTCAGTATTTTTCAAGATATACATGAAAACACAAACATAGAACTCCAAACCCCATCCCCAACCCACCCACCAACAAATTGAGAGAGAGAGGGAAAAATAAATAAATAAAATAAATAAAATAAAAAAGGTTGAGAGGCAAGATAGACAGAAGCTTGTAAATCTACAACCCGTCTGGAGTGCCATGTTGCAACTGATATAAATTTAACAAGTCTCAAAGACCACCTATCTGTGTTTCTCTTCTTTTATTTCTAAGAAGAACAAAGAAAAGTGGAGAGAAGTAGAAGAAGAGGACTGGTGAGGAGAGGGAGGAGTGTAAACCCAGCGGTTCACTGCATAAACCCTGTCTCTTGGGTAGTGTGTGTCTGCCTGTGTGTGTGTCTGCCTGTGTGTGTGTGTCTGCCTGTGTGTGTGTGTGTGTGTGTATAATCATGGTAATTAGCTGATCAAACAGATAGACAGTGGACCAGACCTATGCTGTGGGTGGGCTCAAATAATCCAGATCATTAGGTATGAGAGTATGTGGTATTTATGTGGCTTGTATGAATGTGTCTGTGCATGTGCGGAGTTAGTCTGTGAAATCCACTGTTAAGCTCCAGCAGCACTGCAGGATACTACAGCGCACACTGCTGCACTAATCACTCCTTGAGGTTACTGGGGTTATTTTTTCCTAACTAGAATCGCCAAAATATTTCATTGACAGTAAATGGATTCAAGAAAAAATATGTTTCCATCTACGTATTTTCAATGTGTGCATAAAAAGAACCTGTATGGTCATGCCAGAAATGAATAAAAACATGTTTTTATGTGGTGATAAAGACTAATGGGAACAGACTTTACAAATACACATTCTGCTTCTACTCCTGTGTTCAAAGTATTAACCATTAAAGTCAAAAAAGAAAGCTCTAAGAATCAAGAATAAGCAAAGCGAAGGAGCTGGAGGTGTAAATGAACTGTGTATAAAGAAGGAGACCTTTTGTGTGACTTCCTATTAAAACATACTACCGGTAGGTGTGAAGCTGAAGGGACAGAATTATATATATATATAAAGATCTAAAGTTCACCCCTTTTATTTCTGTTTCATTTAAGCTTTTCAATATTTACACTGAAACATTCAAAACCAAGATTCCCTGTTTTGATCAAATGGAAATATTCTGTGAGTCTTGCAAATCATTTTATGCACATTTCTCCAAACTCAGCCTAACATGCATTTACTGTACATGCACTTATATTTAAAATCAAGACGTGTGTGTTTGTAACTTAATGACATTTTAAGTGAAATTTAGACAGCACTCCATGAGCCATAAGAACATTTAACTCTCCTGTTGTCCTCGAGTTAAGGAAAGAAGGGAGGAAGAAGGAAGAAAGGGAGGAAAGGAAAGAAAGAAAGGAGGGAGGAAATAAGGAAGGAAGGAACGTAGGAGGGAGGGAGGGAAGGAGAAAGGAGAAGAGGAAGGGAGGAAGAAGGAAGGAAAGGAGGAAGAAGGAAGGAAAGGAGAGAGAGAGGAAGGAAGGAAGAAGGGAGGAAAGAATGAAGGGGGGAGGGAGAGAGAGAGGAAAATAGGAAGGGAGGAAGGAAGGAAAGAAGGAGGGAGGACAGACAGAAAGGAAGGAAGGAAGGAAGGAAGGAAGGAAGGAAGGAAGGAAGGAAGGAAGGAAGGAAGGAAGGAAGAAGGAACAGTCAAAACAGACGGGGTAAATTTGACCCGGTAGGACGACACAAAGGTTAAGACAAATAACTAACTATTTTCATTATTGATGAATTTAACAGTTATATTCTATATCACTCGATTCATCACTTTACCAATTAAAATACCACAAAATATTGAAAATGGTCTGTTATAGTCTCATAGAGCTCATGTTGGTGTCTTCAAATGTCTCGTCCTGTCTGATTAATAGTCCACAATCCCAAAATATTCACTTCTTCTCCATGTACGACACAGAAAAGCTTCAACTCATCACATCTGAGCAGCTGCAACCAGCAAACATTAGACTAAAACTATTGTAACCAATGGATACTGATTAATTTAATGTCACTCAACTAATCATTTAAGTGACTAATCATTGGAGCTCTAATAGAAAACATTATCTTCTAAACTTCTGAATCAGTGAGCACAGTCTATCAATCTTCAGGGTGTTAGCACATTTCTAAGCATGCTCCGCTATACTCTCGTCATACTGGATCTGACAAGACGCAGGCCTGGAAAAACCAAACCAGCCCTCCGGCCCCCCCTGAGTTAAAGAAACCAGGCTCTACATTGTATAACTGGAGCAGACCAGGAGTGAAGTTATACATCCCACTATATCCCACTGAGCGGGATAAAAGTCCTCCTCGACACGTTTCATCTGTCCCATAGCTGCCACATCCTGCAGCCTTCTGATGACATTTACGAGCTGATTGATGGGACAAAGGCCAGGCTGCCACTTGTGTTCATATGTGCTCGTTTGATCAGCGCTACACGCTCTGATGTCATCGGTCGAAGCCAAGAAATACTGTACACGAGGCATACATGTTGACACGTCGCCTTGGTTTAATGGAAGGAGAAAGACGTGCAACATGATTTGGCCGAGTAACAAGGTTTTCTTTATGCTGCTAACCCCTAAAAAAGTATGTTTTTAAACAAATAATGCTTGTTCCGATGCCATTTTGGGATAAAAATCAGGTGGGGAGCTCCGGTCCTCTGAAAAGAGGCCAACGTGGAAGTAACTTAGAACTGCATTCTATCAAAAGGCCACCAGGGGGCGACCGTCTCTATACAAGTCAATGGAGAATTCACCAACTTCTCACTTGATTTCTAACCTCAGTAAACGTTTTCAAAATGTGTTTATGGTCTCAATCGCTAGTTTAAAGCCTTCTTCAATGCAGTATGATGTTCATTTGGGACATTTTGGCCTCCCTGATTTTATATGTGACGATAAAGCAGGGTATGCATTAGGGCGTGGCTACGTCCTGATTGACAGGTTGATTGACCAATGTCCTCGAGATCCAGCCCTCGCAACCATAGCAACCTCCCCGCTCCGCCCATGGCCCCGCCTCATGCCCATATAAGTAGAATCCGTGTTTTTATTTTTCCCAGCATGCACCTGAAATTTTCAACATGGCTCTCACTAGATTCTAAACTATTGGCTTCCAGGCAGCAGTCCACAAACCAGTGGGAGACGTCACGGATGTTACGTCCGTTTCTTTTATACAGTCTGTGGATAAAATACAGTGTGTGAATATTTACACTCTGTCATAAGTCCTATGGGATTGTAACGTGTAGAAAGAAAGAAGACATAAACACATGCTAAACATGCTTGCACGTACTAAAAATACATCCACATACACTTCACACTGTCACTTTTTTTTGGGTCCTCTCCCAGTCTGCTGTTCCTAATAAGTAGGAGCTCTTGCTGAACAGCGTCAGTGCATCGTTTGTGTTTGTGAGGAGGAGCGAGACGAGCCAGCAGATAAAGGGAGAGAGCATGCAGACGAGTCATTAGATCGATGCTGCCGTCATCAGATCGTCACCGCGCCAACAACAGAAGAGGGCGAGATAGTGCAGAGACACAGAGAGAGAGAGAGAGAGAGGAAGAGAGAGAGATAGTAAGAGAGAGAGGAAGAGAGAGATAGTGTGAGAGAGAGAGGGAGGAAAGCTTATTTGTTCCACTTCATTATCTGATGTGATGGCGCTCACTCAGTAAAAATTTCTGATGATAACCCGAGCCTCTGACCTCAAAGGGGGAAGAGCAAAACAAACAACAATTACTGCAGGATTCAGGCGTGAAAGAAAGTCTTCGTACAAATGCAGCGGAGACTCTGGCTGCTGCAGAACATCTCAAAGCTTCTCGAAGGAAATGCTGTAAACTGTTTGCAATTATTGAAGTCAAACTGTTGTCCAATTAGAGAGTGACAGAGATTGATCCACTCGCTCCTCAGGGAAGCAGTGGCGACAATCTATACATTTGTGACTGTCGACAAAGCAACAATGAATTGATTGAATACGTCAATGTGTATTGTCTGTTTATCCAAAGGCCACAGAACTCTATTATTGTCCAGAAACTATTGAAAACACATCAATAAGCCAGACTGTTGAAAGAAATGTTCCCTCCATACCAGAGGTGTCAAACTCATTTTCATTCAAGGGCCACATACAGACCAATTTGATCTCATGTGGGCCGGATCATTAAAGAGATGGAAGGAAAGAAGGAAATAAGGAAATAAGAAGGGAAGGAAGGAAGGAGGAAGGACGGAAGAAAGGTAGGAAAGAGAGATAGTGAAGGACAGACAGACAGAAGGAAGGAAAGAAAGAAGAAAGGAAGGAAGGGCAGATGGAAGGAAGGACAGAAGGAAGGAAGGACAGATGAAAGGAAGGACAGAAGGAAGAAAGGAAGGAAGGACAGAAGGAAGAAAGGAAGGAAGGTAGGACAGATTGAAGGAAGGACAGAAGGAAGGAAAAAAGGAAGGACAGATGGAAGGAAGGAAAAGAGCACAGGATGGCAAGTGGGCCGGATTGCACCCCTCGGCGGCCCGTATCTGGCCCGCGGGCCGCATGTTTGACACCCCTGCTCCATACCATTAACACAAACACACTGCAGTTTATTTTGATTCAATATCACGTAACGCCACACCGTCCTGCAGTGTATTAATCCACAGCTGAAAATAGTCCCTCAACACACTCTCTGTTTTCTCTAGTTTAAGTGACATTTGAGAGAAACTGCAGTGCCTAGCTGTTTGATGAAATTACTGAGCCTTATTAAAAATGAAACTATATATGTTTGACCCACTTTTTTAAGATTTATGTATTCAGTTGGACTATATGAGCTTAAGTGTCAGGATAGGAAAGTTGGAAAGCATTAAAAATGAATTTGGATTGTTGGTTTTGGTCTTTTCATGGAATTTGTGGACTGATACAGAATAACCAGCCACATACTTAAACATGCTGGGTGAAACTAAACTGTTGCATCTATAAGCTTTTAGTGCAAGAGTCCTGATTGACGCTGCTTTTGTCTGTTACTTCATCACATGGAGGAACAGTGCAGCAGTGCAGCAAACAAGCGGTCAGCATATACGATGAGCTCAGCTACGTTAATGTACTGTATGTTGACATGATGCCAGAGAGAGGAGCGATGCGGCTAAGGCACTACTACTAGTGGCTAACATAACAGCTCTTTAATGCTGACCAAGCCTGGGAATAGAAGGCAAAAAAAAAAAAAAGGGCCCGAAAAAGTATCTGAAAAAAGCCAGAGGGTGGTGGTGATGAGGGTGGGGGGGTGGGGTGGGGGGACTGACATCTACACAGCTCAAAAATGCCGCAGGGGAAAATGAATTAGTCTGGTCTTCAACCACCACAAAATAGGGCCTCGCTTGTGTATAACAGCTGCAAATAAACACTCTCACTAGCAAACATCAGCAGCAGCAGCAGCGGGGAAGTGCGGCGGTCAGCTGCAGGGTTGGCACTGTGTACTTTCTGCGCTAATGTATTCGATCTCTCGTTCAACTAATGCCTGTCAGAGTATGAAGAAGAAGAAGAAGAAGAAAAAAAAAAAGGTAATTTAAGTCACTCTAAGCATGCGATGCAGGAGCGGGCTCCACAGAACATACTCTATCCTTCACTCTGTTTGCCAGGAAACGCTTCCCTCTGGGGCTGCTAAGAAATAGCTCCAGATCAGCAGGAGGGGGGTGGGGGGAGAAGGGGTGGGGGTGGGGGGCAGTGATCAATGAGCTGTGGACAGGGTGGCAGCACACAGCTAGTTAGGTTCAGTTGATAATGCTCTGACAGAGACCGGCAAAGACACTTTCAGGATGATGATGATGACGAAGCCGCTCTCTCCTCGGTGTGCATCTCTGTCTGCGGCTGTTTCCAGTCGGAGGAGTGACGGTTCAAACGCATAACAGGACACACTGTGCTGCTGGTACTGCTAGTACTACTGCTGCTGTCTGCAATAAGCCCTCATCCTGCCTGCCTGCCTGCCTGCCTGCCTGCCTGCCTGTGTTTATGTGGGTTTCTTAGGAGTGTGTGTGTGTGTGTGCCCAACAGCCTGTGAGTGTGCTGTAAGTTTGAGTCTCTGTGTAAGTCATTGCTAATTTTGGAAGGAGCCAGGCATTTATGTTGTTTTTTATTATTATTTTAAGTCTGATTTTAGTCATATAAGGTAGGAGTTAGAAAGAAAACAGACGTTTACATAGCAGAAGTACACACAGACACCCTTATATGTGTGAATTTGCAGCTTTTTCTTTATTTAATATCATCATAAACTAAACTAAATTGGAGGTTTTGGACTGTTGCTTCAATAAAACAAGCAATCTGAGGATGTCACCTTAGGCTCTGGGAAATATGTGAATGGCATTTTTCACAATTTATTGATGTAAATCAGAAACAAAAAGCTCAACAGAGTCATCAATAAATTAAAATAAGCAATATTTAAAGCCCTAATAGATTAACCCTCCAGTTGTCCTCGAGTCAAGTAAGGAAGGGAGGAAGAAGCACGGAAAGGAGGGAGGAAGGAAGGAAGAAGGAAGGAAAGGAGGGAGGGAGTAAAGGAGGAAGAAGGGAGGGAAGGAAGGAAGGACAGAGGAAAGAAGGAAGGAAGAAAGGTAGGAGTGAGGGAGTAAAGGAGGAAGAAGGGAGGGAGGAAAGGAAGGAAAGAAGGAAGGACAGAGGAAAGAAGGAAGAAAGGAAGGAAGGAAGGAAGGAAGGAGGGAAGGAAAGAGAGACGGAAGGAAGGGAGGAAAGAAGGAACAGTCAAAACAGATGGACGACAGGAAGGTTAAAGCAACATTTCAGATCAGAACATATGACTTGCTTATAAAGAAAATAACTCTTTAGATAAAATATTTATAAAGTAAAAGACTATTTATAAAGTGACTAGTATATATGTATAGTAATAGTATATATATATATGTATAGTAATAGTATATATGTATAGTAACAGTATATATGTATAGTAACAGTATATATGTATAGTAATGTATGCCTGTGGTAGAGTGTGTGCTAGTGAGTGACTGGGTGGTTTTTCCCTGCCGTTACTGTGCAAGCCTTCGCAGGAATGTGTGTTGTTCTGCACAGAGAAGTGAAAAGGAGGACAGAGAGGGGAGTAACACCGTGTGCCGTCCTCTCAACACGTCTGTGGCGAGGAAAAATAACCCCCGAAATGTGAGCCATGATGAAGCTGAAATGACATTACTCTGCTCCAAAGCAAATTAGCGGTTATTATAAAGGATGTCTACGCTCACCTGGAGAAACATTGGGGAAAAAATACACAGTATGTAAGAGGAAGTTAGCGAGTCAAAAGCTTCCCTTTCAGACCTGAAGTAAACTGGAAGAATGCTCGACTGTTCCCATGATGCCTCAGGTGGAAAGATCTTACCTTGAGCGGAGGTTACCTGTCATACTTTTCAAGAAAATATTAAAAAAAGCACTGAATGTCTTCTGTGGTAATTAAAGTAAAGGCTGGACTTATTTGTGTGTGTGTGTGTGTGTGTGTGTGTGTGAGAGAGAGAGAGAGAGAGAGAGAGAGAGAGAAATTAAAATAAGCAATATTTAAAGCCCTAATAGTTTAACCCTTCTGAAGAAGGAAAGAAATGAGGGAGGGAGGGAGGGAGGGAGGAAGGAAAGGAGGAGGAAAGAAAGGAAGGAAGGACAGAGGAAAGAAGGAAGGAAGGAAAAGAAGGAAGGACAGAAGAAAGAAAGAAAGAAGGAAGGAAGGTAGGAGTGAGGGAGTAAAGGAGAAAAAAGAGAGGGAGAAAAGGAAGGAAAGGAGGAGGAAGGAAAGAAGGAAGGGAGGAAGGAAAGGAAGGAAGGTAGGAGTGAGGGAGTAAAGGAGGAAAGGAAGGAAGGACAGAGGAAAGAAGGAAGGAAGGAAAAGAAGGAAGGACAGAAGAAAGAAAGAAGGAAGGAAGGTAGGAGTGAGGGAGTAAAGGAGAAAAAAGAGAGGGAGAAAAGGAAGGAAAGGAGGAGGAAGGAAAGAAGGAAGGGAGGAAGGAAAGGAAGGAAGGTAGGAGTGAGGGAGTAAAGGAGGAAAGGAAGGAAGGACAGAGGAAAGAAGGAAGGAAGGAAGGTAGGTGTGTGTGTGTGTGTGTGTGTGTGTGTGTGAGAAGAATGAGCACATCAGTCATCACTAATTTTCTTGGATTAAAAGTACAGAACAGGTGCACAGTGTGGCCAGTTTTAAAAGAGAACTAACACTCCTATCTGGACAATCCTGTAAGCATTAAAGGGTAAGTCCGCATTTTTTTTTTCAAGTCCATCCTAAAACAACAGCCAGGAGCTCAAACGAACACTGATGAGTGTTTTTCTTGCTGTAATCATTCATTCCACTTCATACTACCCATTAAGAGATCCCTTCATAATGCACTTTTAATGGAAGAGGAACCAAAATCCGCATATTTAAAAGTCAATTTAAAAGGTAATATGAAGCTTCGGCTTTCCAAATGAAGTCTTTCCAAGATTTTTAATATCCAATTCCCTGTTTTTGTTCGGATCCTTCCACTGCAGCTGAACAGGAAAACACAGGCAAGTTTTTACTAGGATGACTGTAGCTGAACATATTACCCACTTTATTTAACTAACTGAGAGAGCAGAAGCCTCATATTGTCTTAAAATAAACCTTTTAATACATTTACCCTCAAAACGAGGAGGGTGTAATTTGTCCCCCCTCACACATTTGGAAGCAGGATGTTTTTTTCTTCTATCTTTTGAACTTGTGCTCATTTGGTTACCTGACTGTTAAATAATTGTGAACTTGTCCTTTAACAAGTAAAGACATATTAATCTCTTTTACAGTGAAATAAGGCAACTGTATATTGCTCTGAACTCCAATACTTTTTAGCACTTTTAATCGCATTTAAATGTCTTTTTATTTTGCCATCTGTTGCTTTTATATGCTGCCTTGATGTATTTTATGTTTTATGTGAAGCATTTTGAATAGCCTTGTTGTTAAAAATGTGATATATGAATAAATTTGCCTTGCCTTATCTATTAATTTAATTATTAAATGATTTGTTTTCAGTAATCAGAATACTGTCACAAATGTTTCCCAAAGCTCAAAATGCAACCAACCAACAGTCCACAACCCACAAATATATTCAGTTATTATCATAAAAGGACTCAAATTAACCAGAAAATAGAGAGAATTTCAGCATTTTCTCTTCTAAAACAGACTTTAAAGGATAAATCAATCAGCAATTAATATTCTATCACTCAGTCACACACTCTTTGTAAGTATTACAATCTCATTTCCGTCCACTTCCTGTCTGTTCCCTTTATGGTCAACCACATAAAGCCACTAAAACACTATTATCTCTTTATATCAAACTCTCCTCTGACTGGAGCTAACACACAAAGACACTCCATGACATTAAAATCCAAAAATCCAAACAGTCAGAAACAGCTTATGTGTAGCGCAGAGCTTTACGTTAAAGACAGCGAGTGAATCTCATGTTACTTAAACGACAGAAACCACTCGGCACTGATGTTGAAAGTCAGTGGATTGTGATGAGATCCCAACCGGGGGGGGATTAAGGTTTACTTGAGGCAACTGTTTGGTAGATTAATTCAACCAGTTGGATTCTTTTCTGTATCTGCTGTGATGATGAAGATTAACTTCACTTTGTTCTAATGTGTGTCAAAGAAGGAAAGACTTGGCGGCTGTGCGGCTTTGAAGAACATCTGGCTGCAAAAATGGAAGCGAAGGAACATTTATTTATTTATTTATTTATTATTACTGATGCTATTGCTTCAGAAAGTTAAGTTTTAGCCACTTTAAACACATTTTTATCATCCCTCAACACTTTTATACTTTTATGTGTATGTATATGTCCCTCCTCTTGTCCTCGAGTCAAGGAAGGAAGGGAGGAAGAAGGAAGGAAAGGAGGCAGGAAGGAAGGGAGGAAAGGAAAGAATGAAGGTAGGAGGGAGGGAGGAAAGAAGGAAGGAGGGAGGGAGAGAGAAAGGAAGGGAGGAAGAACGAAGGAAAGGAGGAAGGAAGAAGGAAAGGAAGGAAGGAATGAAGGAGGGAGGGGGGAAGGAAGGGAGGAAAGGTAAGAAGGAAGGTAGGAGGGAGGGAGAGAGAAAGGAAAAGAGGAAGGGAGGGAGGAAGGAAGAAAAGAAGAGGAAGGTAATGGGGAAGAAAGAAAGAGACAAGGAGTGAGGGAGGGAGGAAGGAAGGAAGGAAGAAAAGAAGGACAGAGGAAAGAAGGAAGGTAATGGAGAGGAAAGAAAGAGACAAGGAGGGAGGGGGAAAGAAGGAAGAAAGGGGGGAGGAAAGAGAGAAGGAGTGAGGAAGGACAGACAGAAGGTAGGAAGGAAGGAAGGAAGGAACAGTCAAAACAGACGGGGTCAATTTGACCCAGGAGGACTACACAAAGGTTAAATTAATGTGTACATGTAAGCTAAATATAGCATATTAAATATATTAAACATATTAAATATATTAAACATATTAAATATATTAAACATATTAAACATATTAAATATATTAAACATATTAAATATATTAAACATATTAAATATATTAAACATATTAAACATATTAAATATATTAAACATATTAAACATATTAAATATATTAAACATATTAAACATATTAAATATATTAAATATATTAAATATATTAAACATATTAAATATATTAAACATATTAAATATATTAAACATATTAAACATATTAAATAGACACAGTTTATATGTTACTCACCCTTTTAGTTTCACCTCTCTGATTTATGGACCACATACAGTATGGTGTCACCCATGTTGTTTATTGGATACTCCCCTTTGCCTCCCTGCATGTCTGGGATAATGATTGGCCTGAAGTCACATGACCATACACCCAACCCATCTCAGTAGGCTCATACATGTCTGGATGCACATAAATGGTCATGTGTCATGGTCAATGTTTTTTTATGTTTTCTGCTGTTTTATGATGACCCCTGATAATACATTTGTTCTATACTTTTCTTCTCCATGCACCTTGGAAGTAGGTGAATTTATGCCAGAAGCCTCTACTCTTCTTCTACAACATCAAACCACTTTATCAGCATTAGCTTTCAGCCTTCGATTTTTTTTTTTTTTTTTTAAACCTTCATTTAATCTGTTTAACCTTCAGGGAAATTTCACCGAGAGGAAGA